>NW_028128899.1:0-66000 GCF_965231255.1 Vanellus vanellus | reverse complement strand
CCGGAGCAAAAAAGACAAACGTCCAGCTTTTGCTGCCACAGCAAAGGTGCCAGCGGGGAAAAGTAATGCTGGTTCTCACTGCCTCCTTGAACCCTTTCAAATGCCCCAGAAAATTTGGCCCTCTCTGCTTTCCTGTGGACTCCATCCTCAAAAGCACCTGTTTTCGCTTTCGGCAACCTCCGGAGTAAAAAAGACAAACGTCCAGCTTTTGCTGCTACAGCAAAGGTGCCAGCGGGGAGAAGTAATGCTGGTTCTCACTGTCTCCTGGAACCCTTTCAAATGCCCCACACAATTTGGCCCTCTCTGCTTTCCTGCGCACTCTATCCTCAAAAGCAGCTTTTTTCACTTTCGGCGCCCTCCGGAGCAAAAAAGACAAACGTCCAGCTTTTGCTGCCACAGCAAAGGTGCCAGCGGGGAAAAGTGATGCTGGTCCTCACTGCCTCCTGGAACACCTTAAATTGCCCCACACAATTTGGCCCTCTCTGCTTTAATGCAGACTCTAGGCTCAAAAGCACCTTTTTTCACTATCGGCAGCTTCCGGAGCAAAAAAGACAAACGTCCAGCTTTTGCTGCCACAGCAAAGGTGCCAGCGAGGAAAAGTGATGCTGGTCCTCACTGCCTCCTGGAACCTCTTCAAATGCCCCAGACAATTTGGCCCTCTCTGCTTTCCTGTGGACTCTAGCCTCAAAAGCACCTTTTTTCACTCTCGGCAGTGTTTGGAGCAAATAAGACAAACGTCCAGCTTTTGCTGCCACAGCAAAGGTGCCAGCAAGGAAAAGTAATGCTGGTACTCATTGCCTCCTGGAACCCCTTCAAATGCCCCAGACAATTTGGCCCTCTCTGCTTTCCTGCGGACTCCATCCTCAAAAGCACCTGTTTTCGCTATCGGCAACCTCAAGATCAAAAAAGACAAACGTCCAGCTTTTGCTGCCACAGCAAAGGTGCCAGCGGGGAAAAGTAATGCTGGTTCTCACTGCCTCCTGGAACCCCTTCAAATGCCCCAGACAATTTGGCCCTCTCTGCTTTCCTGCGGACTCCATCCTAAAGCACCTGTTTTCGCTTTCGGCAATCTCAAGAGCAAAAAAGACAAACGTCCAGGTTTTGCTGCCACAGCAAAGGTGCCAGCGGGGAAAAGTAATGCTGGTTCTCACTGCCTCCTGGAACCCTTTCAAATGTCCCAGACAATTTGGCCCTCTCTGCTTTCCTGCGGACTCCATCCTCAAAAGCACCTGTTTTCGCTTTCGGCATCCTCCGGAGCAAAAAAGAGAAACGTCCAGCTTTTGCTGCCACAGCAAAGGTGCCAGCGGGGAAAAGTAATGCTGGTTCTCACTGACTCCTGGAACCCTTTCAAATGCCACAGACAATTTGGCCCTCTCTGCTTTCCTGCGGACTCCATCCTCAAAAGCACCTGTTTTCGCTTTCGGCAACCTCCGGAGCAAAAAAGACAAACTTCCAGCTTTTGCTGCCACAGCAAAGGTGCCAGCGGGGAAAAGTAAAGCTGGTCCTCATTGCCTCCTGGAACCCTTTCAAATGCCCCAGACAATTTGGCCCTCTCTGCTTTCCTGCGGACTCCATCCTCAAAAGCACCTTTTTTCGCTTTCGGCAACCTCCGGAGCAAAAAAGACAAACGTCCAGGTTTTGCTGCCACAGCAAAGGTGCCAGCAGGGAAAAGTGATGCTGGTACTCATTGCCTCCTGGAACCTTATCAAATGCCACAGACAATTTGGCCCTCTCTGCTTTCCTGCAGACTCCATCCTCAAAAGCACCTGTTTTCGCTTTCGGCAACCTCCGGAGCAAAAAAGACAAACGTCCAGCTTTTGCTGCCACAGCAAAGGTGCCAGCGGGGAAAAGTAATGCTGGTTCTCACTGCCTCCTTGAACCCTTTCAAATGCCCCAGAAAATTTGGCCCTCTCTGCTTTCCTGTGGACTCCATCCTCAAAAGCACCTGTTTTCGCTTTCGGCAACCTCAGGAGCAAAAAAGACAAACGTCCAGCTTTTGCTGCTACAGCAAAGGTGCCAGCGGGGAGAAGTAATGCTGGTTCTCACTGTCTCCTGGAACCCTTTCAAATGCCCCATACAATTTGGCCCTCACTGCTTTCCTGCGGACTCCATCCTCAAAAGCACCTGTTTTCGCTTTCGGCAACCTCAGGAGCAAAAAAGACAAACGTCCAGGTTTTGCTTCCACAGCAAAGGTGCCAGCGGGGAAAAGTAATGCTGGTTCTCACTGCCTCCTGGAACCTCTTCGAATGCCCCAGGCAATTTGGCACTCTCTGCTTTCCTGCGGACTCCATCCTCAAAAGCACCTTTTTTCGCTTTCGGGAACCTCCGGGGCAAAAAAGACAAACGTCCAGCTTTTGCTGCCACAGCAAAGGTGCCAGCGGGGAAAAGTAATGCTGGTTCTCACTGCCTCCTGGAACCCTTTCAAATGCCCCAGACAATTTGGCCCTCTCTGCTTTCCTGCGGACTCAAGCCTCAAAAGCACCTTTTTTCACTCTCGGCAGTGTTTGGAGCAAAAAAGACAAAAGTCCAGCTTTTGCTGCAACAGCCAAGGTGCCAGCGGGGAAAAGTGATGCTGGTCCTTACTGCCTCCTGGAACCCCTTCAAATGCCCCAGACAATTTGGCCCTCTCTGCTTTCCTGGGGACTCTAGCCTCAAAAGCATCTTTTTTATTTCTCGGAGGTGTTTGTAGCAAAAAAGACAAACGTCCAGGTTTTGCTGCCACAGCAAAGGTGCCAGCGGGGAAAAGTGATTCTTGTCCTCACTGCCTCCTGGAACCCCTTCAAATGCCCCACACAATTTGGCCCTCTCTGCTTTCCTGCGCACTCTAGCATCAAAAGCACCTTTTTTCGCTTTCGGCGCCTTCCGGAGCAAAAAAGACAAACGTCCAGCTTTTGCTGCCACAGCAAAGGTGCCAGCGGGGAAACGTGATGCTGGTCCTCACTGCCTCCTGGAACCCCTTCAAATGCCCCAGACAATTTGGCCCTCTCTGCTTTCCTGCAGACTCTATCCTCAAAAGCACCTTTTTTCACTATCGGCAGCCTCCGGAGCAAAAAAGACAAACGTCCAGCTTTTGCTGCCGCAGCGAAGGTGCCAGCAGGGAAAAGTGATGCTGGTCCTCACTGCCTCCTGGAACCCCTTCAAATGCCCCAGAAAATTTGGCCCTCTCTGCTTTCCTGCGCACTCTAGCCTCAAAAGCACCTTTTTTCACTTTCGGCTCTTTCCGTAGGAAAAAAGACAAACGTCCAGCTTTTGCTGCAACAGCAAAGGTGCCAGCGGGGAAAAGTGATGCTGGTCCTCACTGCCTCCTGGAACCCCTTCAAATGCCCCAGACAATTTGGCCCTCTCTGCTTTCCTGCGCACTCTAGCCTCAAAAGCACCTTTTTTCTGTTTCGGCAACCTCAGGAGCAAAAAAGACAAATGTCCAGCTTTTGCTGCCACAGCAAAGGTGCCAGCGGGGAAAAGTGATGCTGGCCCTCACTGCCTCCTGGAACCCCTTCAAATGCCCCACACAATTTGGCCCTCTCTGCTTTCCTGCGCACTCTATCCTCAAAAGCAGCTTTTTTCACTTTCGGCGCCCTCCGGAGCAAAAAAGACAAACGTCCAGCTTTTGCTGCCACAGCAAAGGTGCCAGCGGGGAAAAGTGATGCTGGTCCTCACTGCCTCCTGGAACACCTTAAATTGCCCCACACAATTTGGCCCTCTCTGCTTTAATGCAGACTCTAGGCTCAAAAGCACCTTTTTTCACTATCGGCAGCTTCCGGAGCAAAAAAGACAAACGTCCAGCTTTTGCTGCCACAGCAAAGGTGCCAGCGAGGAAAAGTGATGCTGGTCCTCACTGCCTCCTGGAACCTCTTCAAATGCCCCAGACAATTTGGCCCTCTCTGCTTTCCTGTGGACTCTAGCCTCAAAAGCACCTTTTTTCACTCTCGGCAGTGTTTGGAGCAAAAAAGACAAACGTCCAGCTTTTGCTGCCACAGCAAAGGTGCCAGCAAGGAAAAGTAATGCTGGTACTCATTGCCTCCTGGAACCCCTTCAAATGCCCCAGACAATTTGGCCCTCTCTGCTTTCCTGCGGACTCCATCCTCAAAAGCACCTGTTTTCGCTATCGGCAACCTCAAGATCAAAAAAGACAAACGTCCAGCTTTTGCTGCCACAGCAAAGGTGCCAGCGGGGAAAAGTAATGCTGGTTCTCACTGCCTCCTGGAACCCCTTCAAATGCCCCAGACAATTTGGCCCTCTCTGCTTTCCTGCGGACTCCATCCTAAAGCACCTGTTTTCGCTTTCGGCAATCTCAAGATCAAAAAAGACAAACGTCCAGGTTTTGCTGCCACAGCAAAGGTGCCAGCGGGGAAAAGTAATGCTGGTTCTCACTGCCTCCTGGAACCCTTTCAAATGTCCCAGACAATTTGGCCCTCTCTGCTTTCCTGCGGACTCCATCCTCAAAAGCACCTGTTTTCGCTTTCGGCATCCTCCGGAGCAAAAAAGAGAAACGTCCAGCTTTTGCTGCCACAGCAAAGGTGCCAGCGGGGAAAAGTAATGCTGGTTCTCACTGCCTCCTGGAACCCTTTCAAATGCCACAGACAATTTGGCCCTCTCTGCTTTCCTGCGGACTCCATCCTCAAAAGCACCTGTTTTCGCTTTCGGCAACCTCCGGAGCAAAAAAGACAAACTTCCAGCTTTTGCTGCCACAGCAAAGGTGCCAGCGGGGAAAAGTAAAGCTGGTCCTCATTGCCTCCTGGAACCCTTTCAAATGCCCCAGACAATTTGGCCCTCTCTGCTTTCCTGCGGACTCCATCCTCAAAAGCACCTTTTTTCGCTTTCGGCAACCTCCGGAGCAAAAAAGACAAACGTCCAGGTTTTGCTGCCACAGCAAAGGTGCCAGCAGGGAAAAGTGATGCTGGTACTCATTGCCTCCTGGAACCTTATCAAATGCCACAGACAATTTGGCCCTCTCTGCTTTCCTGCAGACTCCATCCTCAAAAGCACCTGTTTTCGCTTTCGGCAACCTCCGGAGCAAAAAAGACAAACGTCCAGCTTTTGCTGCTACAGCAAAGGTGCCAGCGGGGAGAAGTAATGCTGGTTCTCACTGTCTCCTGGAACCCTTTCAAATGCCCCACACAATTTGGCCCTCTCTGCTTTCCTGCGCACTCTATCCTCAAAAGCAGCTTTTTTCACTTTCGGCGCCCTCCGGAGCAAAAAAGACAAACGTCCAGCTTTTGCTGCCACAGCAAAGGTGCCAGCGGGGAAAAGTGATGCTGGTCCTCACTGCCTCCTGGAACACCTTAAATTGCCCCACACAATTTGGCCCTCTCTGCTTTAATGCAGACTCTAGGCTCAAAAGCACCTTTTTTCACTATCGGCAGCTTCCGGAGCAAAAAAGACAAACGTCCAGCTTTTGCTGCCACAGCAAAGGTGCCAGCGAGGAAAAGTGATGCTGGTCCTCACTGCCTCCTGGAACCTCTTCAAATGCCCCAGACAATTTGGCCCTCTCTGCTTTCCTGTGGACTCTAGCCTCAAAAGCACCTTTTTTCACTCTCGGCAGTGTTTGGAGCAAATAAGACAAACGTCCAGCTTTTGCTGCCACAGCAAAGGTGCCAGCAAGGAAAAGTAATGCTGGTACTCATTGCCTCCTGGAACCCCTTCAAATGCCCCAGACAATTTGGCCCTCTCTGCTTTCCTGCGGACTCCATCCTCAAAAGCACCTGTTTTCGCTATCGGCAACCTCAAGATCAAAAAAGACAAACGTCCAGCTTTTGCTGCCACAGCAAAGGTGCCAGCGGGGAAAAGTAATGCTGGTTCTCACTGCCTCCTGGAACCCCTTCAAATGCCCCAGACAATTTGGCCCTCTCTGCTTTCCTGCGGACTCCATCCTAAAGCACCTGTTTTCGCTTTCGGCAATCTCAAGAGCAAAAAAGACAAACGTCCAGGTTTTGCTGCCACAGCAAAGGTGCCAGCGGGGAAAAGTAATGCTGGTTCTCACTGCCTCCTGGAACCCTTTCAAATGTCCCAGACAATTTGGCCCTCTCTGCTTTCCTGCGGACTCCATCCTCAAAAGCACCTGTTTTCGCTTTCGGCATCCTCCGGAGCAAAAAAGAGAAACGTCCAGCTTTTGCTGCCACAGCAAAGGTGCCAGCGGGGAAAAGTAATGCTGGTTCTCACTGCCTCCTGGAACCCTTTCAAATGCCACAGACAATTTGGCCCTCTCTGCTTTCCTGCGGACTCCATCCTCAAAAGCACCTGTTTTCGCTTTCGGCAACCTCCGGAGCAAAAAAGACAAACTTCCAGCTTTTGCTGCCACAGCAAAGGTGCCAGCGGGGAAAAGTAAAGCTGGTCCTCATTGCCTCCTGGAACCCTTTCAAATGCCCCAGACAATTTGGCCCTCTCTGCTTTCCTGCGGACTCCATCCTCAAAAGCACCTTTTTTCGCTTTCGGCAACCTCCGGAGCAAAAAAGACAAACGTCCAGGTTTTGCTGCCACAGCAAAGGTGCCAGCAGGGAAAAGTGATGCTGGTACTCATTGCCTCCTGGAACCTTATCAAATGCCACAGACAATTTGGCCCTCTCTGCTTTCCTGCAGACTCCATCCTCAAAAGCACCTGTTTTCGCTTTCGGCAACCTCCGGAGCAAAAAAGACAAACGTCCAGCTTTTGCTGCCACAGCAAAGGTGCCAGCGGGGAAAAGTAATGCTGGTTCTCACTGCCTCCTTGAACCCTTTCAAATGCCCCAGAAAATTTGGCCCTCTCTGCTTTCCTGTGGACTCCATCCTCAAAAGCACCTGTTTTCGCTTTCGGCAACCTCAGGAGCAAAAAAGACAAACGTCCAGCTTTTGCTGCTACAGCAAAGGTGCCAGCGGGGAGAAGTAATGCTGGTTCTCACTGTCTCCTGGAACCCTTTCAAATGCCCCATACAATTTGGCCCTCACTGCTTTCCTGCGGACTCCATCCTCAAAAGCACCTGTTTTCGCTTTCGGCAACCTCAGGAGCAAAAAAGACAAACGTCCAGGTTTTGCTTCCACAGCAAAGGTGCCAGCGGGGAAAAGTAATGCTGGTTCTCACTGCCTCCTGGAACCTCTTCGAATGCCCCAGGCAATTTGGCACTCTCTGCTTTCCTGCGGACTCCATCCTCAAAAGCACCTTTTTTCGCTTTCGGGAACCTCCGGGGCAAAAAAGACAAACGTCCAGCTTTTGCTGCCACAGCAAAGGTGCCAGCGGGGAAAAGTAATGCTGGTTCTCACTGCCACCTGGAACCTCTTCAAATGCCCCAGACAATTTGGCCCTCTCTGCTTTCCTGTGGACTCTATCCTCTTAAGCACCTGTTTTCGCTTTCGGCAACCTCCCGAGCAAAAAAGACAAACGTCCAGCTTTTGCTGCCACAGCAAAGGTGCCAGCGGGGAAAAGTAATGCTGGTTCTCACTGCCTCCTGGAACCCTTTCAAATGCCACAGACAATTTGGCCCTCTCTGCTTTCCTGCGGACTCCATCCTCAAAAGCACCTGTTTTCGCTTTCGGCAACCTCAGGAGCAAAAAAGACAAACGTCCAGCTTTTGCTGCCACAGCAAAGGTGCCAGCGGGGAAAAGTAATGCTGGTTCTCACTGCCTCCTTGAACCCTTTCAAATGCCCCAGAAAATTTGGCCCTCTCTGCTTTCCTGTGGACTCCATCCTCAAAAGCACCTGTTTTCGCTTTCGGCAACCTCCGGAGCAAAAAAGACAAACGTCCAGCTTTTGCTGCTACAGCAAAGGTGCCAGCGGGGAGAAGTAATGCTGGTTCTCACTGTCTCCTGGAACCCTTTCAAATGCCCCACACAATTTGGCCCTCTCTGCTTTCCTGCGCACTCTATCCTCAAAAGCAGCTTTTTTCACTTTCGGCGCCCTCCGGAGCAAAAAAGACAAACGTCCAGGTTTTGCTGCCACAGCAAAGGTGCCAGCGGGGAAAAGTGATGCTGGTCCTCACTGCCTCCTGGAACACCTTAAATTGCCCCACACAATTTGGCCCTCTCTGCTTTAATGCAGACTCTAGGCTCAAAAGCACCTTTTTTCACTATCGGCAGCTTCCGGAGCAAAAAAGACAAACGTCCAGCTTTTGCTGCCACAGCAAAGGTGCCAGCGAGGAAAAGTGATGCTGGTCCTCACTGCCTCCTGGAACCTCTTCAAATGCCCCAGACAATTTGGCCCTCTCTGCTTTCCTGTGGACTCTAGCCTCAAAAGCACCTTTTTTCACTCTCGGCAGTGTTTGGAGCAAAAAAGACAAACGTCCAGCTTTTGCTGCCACAGCAAAGGTGCCAGCAAGGAAAAGTAATGCTGGTACTCATTGCCTCCTGGAACCCCTTCAAATGCCCCAGACAATTTGGCCCTCTCTGCTTTCCTGCGGACTCCATCCTCAAAAGCACCTGTTTTCGCTATCGGCAACCTCAAGATCAAAAAAGACAAACGTCCAGCTTTTGCTGCCACAGCAAAGGTGCCAGCGGGGAAAAGTAATGCTGGTTCTCACTGCCTCCTGGAACCCCTTCAAATGCCCCAGACAATTTGGCCCTCTCTGCTTTCCTGCGGACTCCATCCTAAAGCACCTGTTTTCGCTTTCGGCAATCTCAAGAGCAAAAAAGACAAACGTCCAGGTTTTGCTGCCACAGCAAAGGTGCCAGCGGGGAAAAGTAATGCTGGTTCTCACTGCCTCCTGGAACCCTTTCAAATGTCCCAGACAATTTGGCCCTCTCTGCTTTCCTGCGGACTCCATCCTCAAAAGCACCTGTTTTCGCTTTCGGCATCCTCCGGAGCAAAAAAGAGAAACGTCCAGCTTTTGCTGCCACAGCAAAGGTGCCAGCGGGGAAAAGTAATGCTGGTTCTCACTGCCTCCTGGAACCCTTTCAAATGCCACAGACAATTTGGCCCTCTCTGCTTTCCTGCGGACTCCATCCTCAAAAGCACCTGTTTTCGCTTTCGGCAACCTCCGGAGCAAAAAAGACAAACTTCCAGCTTTTGCTGCCACAGCAAAGGTGCCAGCGGGGAAAAGTAAAGCTGGTCCTCATTGCCTCCTGGAACCCTTTCAAATGCCCCAGACAATTTGGCCCTCTCTGCTTTCCTGCGGACTCCATCCTCAAAAGCACCTTTTTTCGCTTTCGGCAACCTCCGGAGCAAAAAAGACAAACGTCCAGGTTTTGCTGCCACAGCAAAGGTGCCAGCAGGGAAAAGTGATGCTGGTACTCATTGCCTCCTGGAACCTTATCAAATGCCACAGACAATTTGGCCCTCTCTGCTTTCCTGCAGACTCCATCCTCAAAAGCACCTGTTTTCGCTTTCGGCAACCTCCGGAGCAAAAAAGACAAACGTCCAGCTTTTGCTGCCACAGCAAAGGTGCCAGCGGGGAAAAGTAATGCTGGTTCTCACTGCCTCCTTGAACCCTTTCAAATGCCCCAGAAAATTTGGCCCTCTCTGCTTTCCTGTGGACTCCATCCTCAAAAGCACCTGTTTTCGCTTTCGGCAACCTCAGGAGCAAAAAAGACAAACGTCCAGCTTTTGCTGCTACAGCAAAGGTGCCAGCGGGGAGAAGTAATGCTGGTTCTCACTGTCTCCTGGAACCCTTTCAAATGCCCCATACAATTTGGCCCTCTCTGCTTTCCTGCGGACTCCATCCTCAAAAGCACCTTTTTTCGCTTTCGGCAACCTCCGGAGCAAAAAAGACAAACGTCCAGGTTTTGCTTCCACAGCAAAGGTGCCAGCGGGGAAAAGTAATGCTGGTTCTCACTGCCTCCTGGAACCTCTTCGAATGCCCCAGGCAATTTGGCACTCTCTGCTTTCCTGCGGACTCCATCCTCAAAAGCACCTTTTTTCGCTTTCGGGAACCTCCGGGGCAAAAAAGACAAACGTCCAGCTTTTGCTGCCACAGCAAAGGTGCCAGCGGGGAAAAGTAATGCTGGTTCTCACTGCCACCTGGAACCTCTTCAAATGCCCCAGACAATTTGGCCCTCTCTGCTTTCCTGTGGACTCCATCCTCTTAAGCACCTGTTTTCGCTTTCGGCAACCTCCCGAGCAAAAAAGACAAACGTCCAGCTTTTGCTGCCACAGCAAAGGTGCCAGCGGGGAAAAGTAATGCTGGTTCTCACTGCCTCCTGGAACCCTTTCAAATGCCACAGACAATTTGGCCCTCTCTGCTTTCCTGCGGACTCCATCCTCAAAAGCACCTGTTTTCGCTTTCGGCAACCTCAGGAGCAAAAAAGACAAACGTCCAGGTTTTGCTGCCACAGCAAAGGTGCCAGCGGGGAAAAGTAATGCTGGTTCTCACTGCCTCCTGGAACCTCTTCAAATGCCCCAGACAATTTGGCCCTCTCTGCTTTCCTGCGGACTCCATCCTCAAAAGCACCTTTTTTCGCTTTCGGCAACCTCCGGAGCAAAAAAGACAAACGTCCAGGTTTTGCTGCCACAGCAAAGGTGCCAGCGGGGAAAAGTAATGCTGGTTCTCACTGCCTCCTGGAACCCTTTCAAATGCCACAGACAATTTGGCCCTCTCTGCTTTCCTGCGGACTCCATCCTCAAAAGCACCTTTTTTCGCTTTCGGCAACCTCCGGAGCAAAAAAGACAAACGTCCAGCTTTTGCTGCCACAGCAAAGGTGCCAGCGGGGAAACGTAATGCTGGTTCTCACTGCCTCCTGGAACCTATTCAAATGCTCCAGACAATTTGGCCCTTTCTGCTTTCCTGCGGACTCCATCCTCAAAAGCACCTGTTTTCGCTTTCGGCAACCTCAGGAGCAAAAAAGACAAACGTCCAGCTTTTGCTGCCACAGCAAAGGTGCCAGCGGGGAAAAGTAATGCTGGTTCTCACTGCCTCCTGGAACCTCTTCAAATGCCCCAGACAATTTGGCCCTCTCTGCTTTCCTGCGGACTCCATCCTCAAAAGCACCTTTTTTCGCTTTCGGCAACCTCCGGAGCAAAAAAGACAAACGTCCAGGTTTTGCTGCCACAGCAAAGGTGCCAGCGGGGAAACGTAATGCTGGTTCTCACTGCCTCCTGGAACCTATTCAAATGCCCCAGACAATTTGGCCCTTTCTGCTTTCCTGCGGACTCCATCCTCAAAAGCACCTGTTTTCGCTTTCGGCAACCTCCGGAGCAAAAAAAAACAAACGTCCAGCTTTTGCTGCCACAGCAAAGGTGCCATCGGGGAAAAGTGATGTTGGTCCTCATTGCCTCCTGGAACCTCTTCAAATGCCACAGACAATTTGGCCCTCTCTGCTTTCCTGCGGACTCCATCCTCAAATACACCTGTTTTCGCTTTCGGCAACCTCCGGAGTAAAAAAAGACAAACGTCCAGCTTTTGCTGCCACAGCACAGGTGCCAGCGGGGAAAAGTAATGCTGGTTCTCACTGCCTCCTGGAACCCTTTCAAATGCCCCAGACAATTTGGCCCTCTCTGCTTTCCTGCGGACTCCATCCTCAAAAGCACCTTTTTTCGCTTTCGGCAACCTCCGGAGCAAAAAAGACAAACGTCCAGGTTTTGCTGCCACAGCACAGGTGCCAGCGGGGAAAACTAATGCTGGTTCTCACTGCCTCCTGGAACCCTTTCAAATGCCCCAGACAATTTGGCCCTCTCTGCTTTCCTGCGGACTCCATCCTCAAAAGCACCTGTTTTCGCTTTCGGCAACCTCAGGAGCAAAAAAGACAAACGTCCAGCTTTTGCTGCCACAGCAAGGGTGCCAGCGGGGAAAAGTGATGCTGGTCCTCATTGCCTCCTGGAACCCTTTCAAATGTCCCAGACAATTTGGCCCTCTCTACTTTCCTGCGGACTCCATCCTCAAAAGCACCTTTTTTCGCTTTCGGCAACCTCCGGAGCAAAAAAGACAAACGTCCAGGTTTTGCTGCCACAGCAAAGGTGCCAGCGGGGAAAAGTAATGCTGGTTCTCACTGCCTCCTGGAACCTCTTGAAATGCCGCAAACAATTTGGCACTCTCTGCTTTCCTGCGGACTCCATCCTCAAAAGCACCTGTTTTCGCTTTCGGCAGCCTCCGGAGCAAAAAAGACAAACGTCCAGCTTTTGCTGCCACAGCAAGGGTGCCAGAGGAGAAAAGTAATGCTGGTTCTAACTGCCTCCTGGAACTCTTTCAAATGCCCCAGACAATTTGGCCCTCTCTGCTTTCCTGCGGACTCCATCCTCAAAAGCACCTGTTTTCGCTTTCGGCAACCTCCGGAGCAAAAAAGACAAACGTCCAGGTTTTGCTGCCACAGCAAAGGTGCCAGCAGGGAAAAGTGATGCTGGTACTCATTGCCTCCTGGAACCTTATCAAATGCCACAGACAATTTGGCCCTCTCTGCTTTCCTGCAGACTCCATCCTCAAAAGCACCTGTTTTCGCTTTCGGCAACCTCCGGAGCAAAAAAGACAAACGTCCAGCTTTTGCTGCCACAGCAAAGGTGCCAGCGGGGAAAAGTAATGCTGGTTCTCACTGCCTCCTTGAACCCTTTCAAATGCCCCAGAAAATTTGGCCCTCTCTGCTTTCCTGTGGACTCCATCCTCAAAAGCACCTGTTTTCGCTTTCGGCAACCTCAGGAGCAAAAAAGACAAACGTCCAGCTTTTGCTGCTACAGCAAAGGTGCCAGCGGGGAGAAGTAATGCTGGTTCTCACTGTCTCCTGGAACCCTTTCAAATGCCCCATACAATTTGGCCCTCTCTGCTTTCCTGCGGACTCCATCCTCAAAAGCACCTTTTTTCGCTTTCGGCAACCTCCGGAGCAAAAAAGACAAACGTCCAGGTTTTGCTTCCACAGCAAAGGTGCCAGCGGGGAAAAGTAATGCTGGTTCTCACTGCCTCCTGGAACCTCTTCGAATGCCCCAGGCAATTTGGCACTCTCTGCTTTCCTGCGGACTCCATCCTCAAAAGCACCTTTTTTCGCTTTCGGGAACCTCCGGGGCAAAAAAGACAAACGTCCAGCTTTTGCTGCCACAGCAAAGGTGCCAGCGGGGAAAAGTAATGCTGGTTCTCACTGCCACCTGGAACCTCTTCAAATGCCCCAGACAATTTGGCCCTCTCTGCTTTCCTGTGGACTCCATCCTCTTAAGCACCTGTTTTCGCTTTCGGCAACCTCCCGAGCAAAAAAGACAAACGTCCAGCTTTTGCTGCCACAGCAAAGGTGCCAGCGGGGAAAAGTAATGCTGGTTCTCACTGCCTCCTGGAACCCTTTCAAATGCCACAGACAATTTGGCCCTCTCTGCTTTCCTGCGGACTCCATCCTCAAAAGCACCTGTTTTCGCTTTCGGCAACCTCAGGAGCAAAAAAGACAAACGTCCAGGTTTTGCTGCCACAGCAAAGGTGCCAGCGGGGAAAAGTAATGCTGGTTCTCACTGCCTCCTGGAACCTCTTCAAATGCCCCAGACAATTTGGCCCTCTCTGCTTTCCTGCGGACTCCATCCTCAAAAGCACCTTTTTTCGCTTTCGGCAACCTCCGGAGCAAAAAAGACAAACGTCCAGGTTTTGCTGCCACAGCAAAGGTGCCAGCGGGGAAAAGTAATGCTGGTTCTCACTGCCTCCTGGAACCCTTTCAAATGCCACAGACAATTTGGCCCTCTCTGCTTTCCTGCGGACTCCATCCTCAAAAGCACCTTTTTTCGCTTTCGGCAACCTCCGGAGCAAAAAAGACAAACGTCCAGCTTTTGCTGCCACAGCAAAGGTGCCAGCGGGGAAACGTAATGCTGGTTCTCACTGCCTCCTGGAACCTATTCAAATGCTCCAGACAATTTGGCCCTTTCTGCTTTCCTGCGGACTCCATCCTCAAAAGCACCTGTTTTCGCTTTCGGCAACCTCAGGAGCAAAAAAGACAAACGTCCAGCTTTTGCTGCCACAGCAAAGGTGCCAGCGGGGAAAAGTAATGCTGGTTCTCACTGCCTCCTGGAACCTCTTCAAATGCCCCAGACAATTTGGCCCTCTCTGCTTTCCTGCGGACTCCATCCTCAAAAGCACCTTTTTTCGCTTTCGGCAACCTCCGGAGCAAAAAAGACAAACGTCCAGGTTTTGCTGCCACAGCAAAGGTGCCAGCGGGGAAACGTAATGCTGGTTCTCACTGCCTCCTGGAACCTATTCAAATGCCCCAGACAATTTGGCCCTTTCTGCTTTCCTGCGGACTCCATCCTCAAAAGCACCTGTTTTCGCTTTCGGCAACCTCCGGAGCAAAAAAAAACAAACGTCCAGCTTTTGCTGCCACAGCAAAGGTGCCATCGGGGAAAAGTGATGTTGGTCCTCATTGCCTCCTGGAACCTCTTCAAATGCCACAGACAATTTGGCCCTCTCTGCTTTCCTGCGGACTCCATCCTCAAATACACCTGTTTTCGCTTTCGGCAACCTCCGGAGTAAAAAAAGACAAACGTCCAGCTTTTGCTGCCACAGCACAGGTGCCAGCGGGGAAAAGTAATGCTGGTTCTCACTGCCTCCTGGAACCCTTTCAAATGCCCCAGACAATTTGGCCCTCTCTGCTTTCCTGCGGACTCCATCCTCAAAAGCACCTTTTTTCGCTTTCGGCAACCTCCGGAGCAAAAAAGACAAACGTCCAGGTTTTGCTGCCACAGCACAGGTGCCAGCGGGGAAAACTAATGCTGGTTCTCACTGCCTCCTGGAACCCTTTCAAATGCCCCAGACAATTTGGCCCTCTCTGCTTTCCTGCGGACTCCATCCTCAAAAGCACCTGTTTTCGCTTTCGGCAACCTCAGGAGCAAAAAAGACAAACGTCCAGCTTTTGCTGCCACAGCAAGGGTGCCAGCGGGGAAAAGTGATGCTGGTCCTCATTGCCTCCTGGAACCCTTTCAAATGTCCCAGACAATTTGGCCCTCTCTACTTTCCTGCGGACTCCATCCTCAAAAGCACCTTTTTTCGCTTTCGGCAACCTCCGGAGCAAAAAAGACAAACGTCCAGGTTTTGCTGCCACAGCAAAGGTGCCAGCGGGGAAAAGTAATGCTGGTTCTCACTGCCTCCTGGAACCTCTTGAAATGCCGCAAACAATTTGGCACTCTCTGCTTTCCTGCGGACTCCATCCTCAAAAGCACCTGTTTTCGCTTTCGGCAGCCTCCGGAGCAAAAAAGACAAACGTCCAGCTTTTGCTGCCACAGCAAGGGTGCCAGAGGAGAAAAGTAATGCTGGTTCTAACTGCCTCCTGGAACTCTTTCAAATGCCCCAGACAATTTGGCCCTCTCTGCTTTCCTGCGGACTCCATCCTCAAAAGCACCTGTTTTCGCTTTCGGCAACCTCCGGAGCAAAAAAGACAAACGTCTAGGTTTTGCTGCCACAGCAAAGGTGCCAGCAGGGAAAAGTGATGCTGGTACTCATTGCCTCCTGGAACCTTATCAAATGCCCCAGACAATTTGGCCCTTTCTGCTTTCCTGCGGACTCCATCCTCAAAAGCACCTGTTTTCGCTTTCGGCAACCTCAGGAGCAAAAAAGACAAACGTCCAGCTTTTGCTGCCACAGCAAAGGTGCCAGCGGGGAAAAGTAATGCTGGTTCTCACTGCCTCCTGGAACCTCTTCAAATGCCCCAGACAATTTGGCCCTCTCTGCTTTCCTGCGGATTCCATCCTCAAAAGCACCTTTTTTCGCTTTCGGCAACCTCAGGAGCAAAAAAGACAAACGTCCAGCTTTTGCTGCCACAGCAAAGGTGCCAGCGGGGAAAAGTAATGCTAGTTCTCACTGCCTCCTGGAACCTCTTCAAATGCCACAGACAATTTGGCCCTCTCTGCTTTCTTGCGGACTCCATCCTCAAAAGCACCTTTTTTCGCTTTCGGCAACCTCAGGAGCAAAAAAGACAAACGTCCAGCTTTTGCTGCCACAGCAAAGGTGCCAGCGGGGAAAAGTAATGCTGGTCCTCATTGCCTCCTGGAACCTCTTCAAATGCCCCACACAATTTGGCCCTCTCTGCTTTCCTGCGGACTCCATCCTCAAAAGCACCTGTTTTCGCTTTCGGCAACCTCAGGAGCAAAAAAGACAAACGTCCAGCTTTTGCTGCCACAGCAAAGGTGCCAGCGGGGAAAAGTAATGCTGGTCCTCACTGCCTCCTGGAACCTCTTCAAATGCCACAGACAATTTGGCCCTCTCTGCTTTCCTGCGGACTCCATCCTCAAAAGCACCTGTTTTCGCTTTCGGCAACCTCAGGAGCAAAAAAAGACAAACGTCCAGCTTTTGCTGCCACAGCACAGGTGCCAGCGGGGAAAAGTAATGCTGGTTCTCACTGCCTCCTGGAACCCTTTCAAATGCCCCAGACAATTTGGCCCTCTCTGCTTTCCTGCGGACTCCATCCTCAAAAGCACCTGTTTTCGCTTTCGGCAACCTCCGGAGCAAAAAAGACAAACGTCCAGCTTTTGCTGCCACAGCAAAGGTGCCAGCGGGGAAAAGTGATGCTGGTCCTCATTGCCTCCTGGAACCCTTTCAAATGCCCCAGACAATTTGGCCCTCTCTACTTTCCTGCGGACTCCATCCTCAAAAGCACCTGTTTTCGCTTTCGGCAACCTCAGGAGCAAAAAAGAAAAACGTCCAGCTTTTGCTGCCACAGCAAAGGTGCCAGCGGGGAAAAGTAATGCTGGTTCTCACTGCCTCCTGGAACCTCTTGAAATGCCGCAAACAATTTGGCCCTCTCTGCTTTCCTGCGGACTCCATCCTCAAAAGCACCTGTTTTCGCTTTCGGCAGCCTCCGGAGCAAAAAAGACAAACGTCCAGCTTTTGCTGCCACAGCAAGGGTGCCAGAGGAGAAAAGTAATGCTGGTTCTCACTGCCTCCTGGAACTCTTTCAAATGCCCCAGACAATTTGGCCCTCTCTGCTTTCCTGCGGACTCCATCCTCAAAAGCACCTGTTTTCGCTTTCGGCAACCTCAGGAGCAAAAAAAGACAAACGTCCAGCTTTTGCTGCCACAGCACAGGTGCCAGCGGGGAAAAGTAATGCTGGTTCTCACTGCCTCCTGGAACCCTTTCAAATGCCCCAGACAATTTGGCCCTCTCTGCTTTCCTGCGGACTCCATCCTCAAAAGCACCTGTTTTCGCTTTCGGCAACCTCAGGAGCAAAAAGACAAACGTCCAGCTTTTGCTGCCACAGCAAAGGTGCCAGCGAGGAAAAGTGATGCTGGTCCTCACTGCCTCCTGGAACCCTTTCAAATGCCCCAGACAATTTGGCCCTCTCTGCTTTCCTGCGGACTCCATCCTCAAAAGCACCTTTTTTCGCTTTCGGCAGCCTCCGGAGCAAAAAAGACAAACGTCCAGCTTTTGCTGCCACAGCAAAGGTGCCAGAGGGGAAAAGTAATGCTGGTTCTCACTGCCTCCTGGAACTCTTTCAAATGCCCCAGACAATTTGGCCCTCTCTGCTTTCCTGCGGACTCCATCCTCAAAAGCACCTTTTTTCGCTTTCGGCAACCTCCCGAGCAAAAAAGACAAACGTCCAGCTTTTGCTGCCACAGCAAAGGTGCCAGCGGGGAAAAGTAATGCTGGTTCTCACTGCCTCCTGGAACCTCTTCAAATGCCACAGACAATTTGGCCCTCTCTGCTTTCCTGCGGACTCCATCCTCAAAAGCACCTGTTTTCGCTTTCGGCAACCTCCGGAGCAAAAAAGACAAACGTCCAGCTTTTGCTGCCACGACAAAGGTGCCAGCGGGGAAAAGTAATGCTGGTCCTCACTGCCTCCTGGAACCTCTTCAAATGCCACAGACAATTTGGCCCTCTCTGCTTTCCTGCGGACTCCATCCTCAAAAGCACCTTTTTTCGCTTTCGGCAACCTCAGGAGCAAAAACGACAAACGTCCAGGTTTTGCTGCCACAGCACAGGTGCCAGCGGGGAAAAGTGATGCTGGTCCTCATTGCCTCCTGGAACCTCTTGAAATGCCGCAGACAATTTGGCACTCTCTGCTTTCCTGCGGACTCCATCCTCAAAAGCACCTGTTTTCGCTTTCGGCAGCCTCCGGAGCAAAAAAGACAAACGTCCAGCTTTTGCTGCCACAGCAAGGGTGCCAGAGGAGAAAAGTAATGCTGGTTCTCACTGCCTCCTGGAACTCTTTCAAATGCCCCAGACAATTTGGCCTTCTCTGCTTTCCTGCGGACTCCATCCTCAAAAGCACCTGTTTTCACTTTCGGCAGCCTCCGGAGCAAAAAAGACAAACGTCCAGGTTTTGCTGCCACAGCAAAGGTGCCAGCGGGGAAAAGTAATGCTGGTTCTCACTGCCTCCTGGAACCCTTTCAAATGCCCCAGACAATTTGGCCCTCTCTGCTTTCCTGCGGACTCCATCCTCAAAAGCACCTGTTTTCGCTTTCGGCAGCCTCCGGAGCAAAAAAGACAAACGTCCAGCTTTTGCTGCCACAGCAAAGGTGCCAGCGGGGAAAAGTAATGCTGGTCCTCATTGCCTCCTGGAACCTCTTCAAATGCCCCAGACAATTTGGCCCTCTCTGCTTTCCTGCGGACTCCATCCTCAAAAGCACCTGTTTTCGCTTTCGGCAACCTCCGGAGCAAAAAAGACAAACGTCCAGCTTTTGCTGCCACGACAAAGGTGCCAGCAGGGAAAAGTAATGCTGGTCCTCACTGCCTCCTGGAACCTCTTCAAATGCCACAGACAATTTGGTCCTCTCTGCTTTCCTGCGGACTCCATCCTCAAAAGCACCTGTTTTCGCTTTCGGCAACCTCAGGAGCAAAAAAGACAAACGTCCAGCTTTTGCTGCCACAGCACAGGTGCCAGCGGGGAAAAGTAATGCTGGTTCTCACTGCCTCCTGGAACCCTTTCAAATGCCCCAGACAATTTGGCCCTCTCTGCTTTCCTGCGGACTCCATCCTCAAAAGCACCTGTTTTCGCTTTCGGCAACCTCCGGAGCAAAAAAGAGAAACGTCCAGCTTTTGCTGCCACAGCAAAGGTGCCAGCGGGGAAAAGTGATGCTGGTCCTCATTGCCTCCTGGAACCCTTTCAAATGTCCCAGACAATTTGGCCCTCTCTACTTTCCTGCGGACTCCATCCTCAAAAGCACCTTTTTTCGCTTTCGGCAACCTCAGGAGCAAAAAAGAAAAACGTCCAGCTTTTGCTGCCACAGCAAAGGTGCCAGCGGGGAAAAGTAATGCTGGTTCTCACTGCCTCCTGGAACCTCTTCAAATGCCACAGACAATTTGGCCCTCTCTGCTTTCCTGCGGACTCCATCCTCAAAAGCACCTGTTTTCGCTTTCGGCAACCTCCGGAGCAAAAAAGACAAACGTCCAGCTTTTGCTGCCACGACAAAGGTGCCAGCGGGGAAAAGTAATGCTGGTCCTCACTGCCTCCTGGAACCTCTTCAAATGCCACAGACAATTTGGCCCTCTCTGCTTTCCTGCGGACTCCATCCTCAAAAGCACCTTTTTTCGCTTTCGGCAACCTCAGGAGCAAAAACGACAAACGTCCAGGTTTTGCTGCCACAGCACAGGTGCCAGCGGGGAAAAGTAATGCTGGTTCTCACTGCCTCCTGGAACCCTTTCAAATGCCCCAGACAATTTGGCCCTCTCTGCTTTCCTGCGGACTCCATCCTCAAAAGCACCTGTTTTCGCTTTCGGCAACCTCAGGAGCAAAAAAGACAAACGTCCAGGTTTTGCTGCCACAGCAAAGGTGCCAGCGGGGAAAAGTGATGCTGGTCCTCATTGCCTCCTGGAACCCTTTCAAATGTCCCAGACAATTTGGCCCTTTCTACTTTCCTGCGGACTCCATTCCTCAAAAGCACCTTTTTTCGCTTTCGGCAACCTCAGGAGCAAAAAAGACAAACGTCCAGCTTTTGCTGCCACAGCAAAGGTGCCAGCGGGGAAAAGTAATGCTGGTTCTCACTGCCTCCTGGAACCCTTTCAAATGCCGCAGACAATTTGGCACTCTCTGCTTTCCTGCGGACTCCATCCTCAAAAGCACCTGTTTTCGCTTTCGGCAGCCTCCGGAGCAAAAAAGACAAACGTCCAGCTTTTGCTGCCACAGCAAGGGTGCCAGAGGAGAAAAGTAATGCTGGTTCTCACTGCCTCCTGGAACTCTTTCAAATGCCCCAGACAATTTGGCCTTCTCTGCTTTCCTGCGGACTCCATCCTCAAAAGCACCTGTTTTCACTTTCGGCAGCCTCCGGAGCAAAAAAGACAAACGTCCAGGTTTTGCTGCCACAGCAAAGGTGCCAGCGGGGAAAAGTAATGCTGGTTCTCACTGCCTCCTGGAACCCTTTCAAATGCCCCAGACAATTTGGCCCTCTCTGCTTTCCTGCGGACTCCATCCTCAAAAGCACCTGTTTTCGCTTTCGGCAGCCTCCGGAGCAAAAAAGACAAACGTCCAGCTTTTGCTGCCACAGCAAAGGTGCCAGCGGGAAAAGTAATGCTGGTCCTCATTGCCTCCTGGAACCTCTTCAAATGCCCCAGACAATTTGGCCCTCTCTGCTTTCCTGCGGACTCCATCCTCAAAAGCACCTGTTTTCGCTTTCGGCAACCTCCGGAGCAAAAAAGACAAACGTCCAGCTTTTGCTGCCACGACAAAGGTGCCAGCAGGGAAAAGTAATGCTGGTCCTCACTGCCTCCTGGAACCTCTTCAAATGCCACAGACAATTTGGCCCTCTCTGCTTTCCTGCGGACTCCATCCTCAAAAGCACCTTTCTTCGCTTTCGGCAACCTCAGGAGCAAAAAAGACAAACGTCCAGCTTTTGCTGCCACAGCACAGGTGCCAGCGGGGAAAAGTAATGCTGGTTCTCACTGCCTCCTGGAACCCTTTCAAATGCCCCAGACAATTTGGCCCTCTCTGCTTTCCTGCGGACTCCATCCTCAAAAGCACCTGTTTTCGCTTTCGGCAACCTCCGGAGCAAAAAAGACAAACGTCCAGCTTTTGCTGCCACAGCAAAGGTGCCAGCGGGGAAAAGTGATGCTGGTCCTCATTGCCTCCTGGAACCCTTTCAAATGTCCCAGACAATTTGGCCCTCTCTACTTTCCTGCGGACTCCATCCTCAAAAGCACCTTTTTTTCGCTTTCGGCAACCTCAGGAGCAAAAAAGAAAAACGTCCAGCTTTTGCTGCCACAGCAAAGGTGCCAGCGGGGAAAAGTAATGCTGGTTCTCATTGCCTCCTGGAACCTCTTGAAATGCCGCAAACAATTTGGCACTCTCTGCTTTCCTGCGGACTCCATCCTCAAAAGCACCTGTTTTCGCTTTCGGCAGCCTCCGGAGCAAAAAAGACAAACGTCCAGCTTTTGCTGCCACAGCAAGGGTGCCAGAGGAGAAAAGTAATGCTGGTTCTAACTGCCTCCTGGAACTCTTTCAAATGCCCCAGACAATTTGGCCTCTCTGCTTTCCTGCGGACTCCATCCTCAAAAGCACCTGTTTTCGCTTTCGGCAACCTCCGGAGCAAAAAAGACAAACGTCCAGGTTTTGCTGCCACAGCAAAGGTGCCAGCGGGGAAAAGTGATGCTTGTCCTCACTGCCTCCTGGAACCCTTTCAAATGCCCCAGACAATTTGGCCCTCTCTGCTTTCCTGCGGACTCCATCCTCAAAAGCACCTGTTTTCGCTTTCGGCAGCCTCCGGAGCAAAAAAGACAAACGTCCAGCTTTTGCTGCCACAGCAAAGGTGCCAGAGGGGAAAAGTAATGCTGGTTCTCACTGCCTCCTGGAACTCTTTCAAATGCCCCAGACAATTTGGCCCTCTCTGCTTTCCTGCGGACTCCATCCTCAAAAGCACCTTTTTTCGCTTTCGGCAACCTCCCGAGCCAAAAAGACAAACGTCCAGCTTTTGCTGCCACAGCAAAGGTGCCAGCGGGGAAAAGTAATGCTGGTTCTCACTGCCTCCTGGAACCTCTTCAAATGCCACAGACAATTTGGCCCTCTCTGCTTTCCTGCGGACTCCATCCTCAAAAGCACCTGTTTTCGCTTTCGGCAACCTCCGGAGCAAAAAAGACAAACGTCCAGCTTTTGCTGCCACAGCAAAGGTGCCAGCGGGGAAAAGTAATGCTGGTCCTCACTGCCTCCTGGAACCTCTTCAAATGCCACAGACAATTTGGCCCTCTCTGCTTTCCTGCGGACTCCATCCTCAAAAGCACCTTTTTTCGCTTTCGGCAACCTCAGGAGCAAAAAAGACAAACGTCCAGGTTTTGCTGCCACAGCACAGGTGCCAGCGGGGAAAAGTAATGCTGGTTCTCACTGCCTCCTGGAACCCTTTCAAATGCCCCAGACAATTTGGCCCTCTCTGCTTTCCTGCGGACTCCATCCTCAAAAGCACCTGTTTTCGCTTTCGGCAACCTCCGGAGCAAAAAAGACAAACGTCCAGCTTTTGCTGCCACAGCAAAGGTGCCAGCGGGGAAAAGTGATGCTGGTCCTCATTGCCTCCTGGAACCCTTTCAAATGTCCCAGACAATTTGGCCCTTTCTACTTTCCTGCGGACTCCATCCTCAAAAGCACCTTTTTTTCGCTTTCGGCAACCTCAGGAGCAAAAAAAGACAAACGTCCAGCTTTTGCTGCCACAGCAAAGGTGCCAGCGGGGAAAAGTAATGCTGGTTCTCACTGCCTCCTGGAACCTCTTGAAATGCCGCAGACAATTTGGCACTCTCTGCTTTCCTGCGGACTCCATCCTCAAAAGCACCTGTTTTCGCTTTCGGCAGCCTCAGGAGCAAAAAAGACAAACGTCCAGCTTTTGCTGCCACAGCAAGGGTGCCAGAGGAGAAAAGTAATGCTGGTTCTCACTGCCTCCTGGAACTCTTTCAAATGCCCCAGACAATTTGGCCTTCTCTGCTTTCCTGCGGACTCCATCCTCAAAAGCACCTGTTTTCACTTTCGGCAGCCTCCGGAGCAAAAAAGACAAACGTCCAGGTTTTGCTGCCATAGCAAAGGTGCCAGCGGGGAAAAGTAATGCTGGTTCTCACTGCCTCCTGGAACCCTTTCAAATGCCCCAGACAATTTGGCCCTCTCTGCTTTCCTGCGGACTCCATCCTCAAAAGCACCTGTTTTCGCTTTCGGCAGCCTCCGGAGCAAAAAAGACAAACGTCCAGCTTTTGCTGCCACAGCAAAGGTGCCAGCAAGGAAAAGTAATGCTGGTCCTCATTGCCTCCTGGAACCTCTTCAAATGCCCCAGACAATTTGGCCCTCTCTGCTTTCCTGCGGACTCCGTCCTCAAAAGCACCTTTTTTCGCTTTCGGCAACCTCCGGAGCAAAAAAGACAAACGTCCAGCTTTTGCTGCCACAGCAAAGGTGCCAGCGGGGAAAAGTAATGCTGGTTCTCACTGTCTCCTGGAACCCTTTCAAATGCCACAGACAATTTGGCCCTCTCTGCTTTCCTGCGGACTCCATCCTCAAAAGCACCTTTTTTTCGCTTTTGGCAACCTCAGGAGCAAAAAAGACAAACGTCCAGCTTTTGCTGCCACAGCAAAGGTGCCAGCGGGAAAAGTAATGCTGGTTCTCACTGCCTCCTGGAACCTCTTCAAATGCCCCAGACAATTTGGCCCTCTCTGCTTTCCTGCGGACTCCATCCTCAAAAGCACCTGTTTTTCGCTTTCGGCAGCCTCCGGAGCAAAAAAGACAAACGTCCAGCTTTTGCTGCCACAGCAAAGGTGCCAGCGGGGAAAAGTAATGCTGGTTCTAACTGCCTCCTGGAACCCTTTCAAATGCCCCAGACAATTTGGCCCTCTCTGCTTTCCTGCGGACTCCATCCTCAAAAGCACCTGTTTTCGCTTTCGGCAGCCTCCGGAGCAAAAAAGACAAACGTCCAGCTTTTGCTGCCACAGCAAAGGTGCCAGCGGGGAAAAGTAATGCTGGTTCTCACTGTCTCCTGGAACCCTTTCAAATGCCACAGACAATTTGGCCCTCTCTGCTTTCCTGCGCACTCCATCCTCAAAAGCACCTTTTTTCGATTTTGGCAACCTCAGGAGCAAATAAGACAAACGTCCAGGTTTTGCTGCCACAGCAAAGGTGCCAGCGGGGAAAAGTAATGCTGGTTCTCACTGCCTCCTGGAACCTCTTCAAATGCCCCAGACAATTTGGCCCTCTCTGCTTTCCTGCGGACTCCATCCTCAAAAGCACCTGTTTTCGCTTTCGGCAAACTCAGGAGCAAAAAAGACAAACGTCCAGGTTTTGCTGCCACAGCAAAGGTGCCAGCGGGGAAAAGTGATGCTGGTCCTCATTGCCTCCTGGAACCCTTTCAAATGTCCCAGACAATTTGGCCCTTTCTACTTTCCTGCGGACTCCATCCTCAAAAGCACCTTTTTTCGCTTTTGGCAACCTCAGGAGCAAAAAAGACAAACGTCCAGCTTTTGCTGCCACAGCAAAGGTTCCAGCGGGGAAAAGTAATGCTGGTTCTCACTGCCTCCTGGAACCTCTTGAAATGCCCCAGACAATTTGGCACTCTCTGCTTTCCTGCGGACTCCATCCTCAAAAGCACCTGTTTTCGCTTTCGGCAGCCTCCGGAGCAAAAAAGACAAACGTCCAGCTTTTGCTGCCACAGCAAGGGTGCCAGAAAAGAAAAGTAATGCTGGTTCTCACTGCCTCCTGGAACTCTTTCAAATGCCCCAGACAATTTGGCCTTCTCTGCTTTCCTGCGGACTCCATCCGCAAAAGCACCTGTTTTCACTTTCGGCAGCCTCCGGAGCAAAAAAGACAAACGTCCAGGTTTTGCTGCCACAGCAAAGGTGCCAGCGGGGAAAAGTAATGCTGGTTCTCACTGCCTCCTGGAACCCTTTCAAATGCCCCAGACAATTTGGCCCTCTCTGCTTTCCTGCGGACTCCATCCTCAAAAGCACCTGTTTTCGCTTTCGGCAGCCTCCGGAGCAAAAAAGACAAACGTCCAGCTTTTGCTGCCACAGCAAAGGTGCCAGCGGGGAAAAGTAATGCTGGTCCTCATTGCCTCCTTGAACCTCTTCAAATGCCACAGACAATTTGGCCCTCTCTGCTTTCCTGCGGACTCCATCCTCAAAAGCACCTGTTTTCGCTTTCGGCAACCTCCGGAGCAAAAAGACAAACGTCCAGCTTTTGCTGCCACAGCAAAGGTGCCAGCGGGGAAAAGTAATGCTGGTCCTCACTGCCTCCTGGAACCTCTTCAAATGCCACAGACAATTTGGCCCTCTCTGCTTTCCTGCGGACTCCATCCTCAAAAGCACCTTTTTTCGCTTTCGGCAACCTCAGGAGCAAAAAAGACAAACGTCCAGGTTTTGCTGCCACAGCACAGGTGCCAGCGGGGAAAAGTAATGCTGGTTCTCACTGCCTCCTGGAACCCTTTCAAATGCCCCAGACAATTTGGCCCTCTCTGCTTTCCTGCGGACTCCATCCTCAAAAGCACCTGTTTTCGCTTTCGGCAACCTCCGGAGCAAAAAAGACAAACGTCCAGCTTTTGCTGCCACAGCAAAGGTGCCAGCGGGGAAAAGTGATGCTGGTCCTCATTGCCTCCTGGAACCCTTTCAAATGTCCCAGACAATTTGGCCCTTTCTACTTTCCTGCGGACTCCATCCTCAAAAGCACCTTTTTTCGCTTTCGGCAACCTCAGGAGCAAAAAAGACAAACGTCCAGCTTTTGCTGCCACAGCAAAGGTGCCAGCGGGGAAAAGTAATGCTGGTTCTCACTGCCTCCTGGAACCTCTTGAAATGCCGCAGACAATTTGGCACTCTCTGCTTTCCTGCGGACTCCATCCTCAAAAGCACCTGTTTTCGCTTTCGGCAGCCTCAGGAGCAAAAAAGACAAACGTCCAGCTTTTGCTGCCACAGCAAGGGTGCCAGAGGAGAAAAGTAATGCTGGTTCTCACTGCCTCCTGGAACTCTTTCAAATGCCCCAGACAATTTGGCCTTCTCTGCTTTCCTGCGGACTCCATCCTCAAAAGCACCTGTTTTCACTTTCGGCAGCCTCCGGAGCAAAAAAGACAAACGTCCAGGTTTTGCTGCCATAGCAAAGGTGCCAGCGGGGAAAAGTAATGCTGGTTCTCACTGCCTCCTGGAACCCTTTCAAATGCCCCAGACAATTTGGCCCTCTCTGCTTTCCTGCGGACTCCATCCTCAAAAGCACCTGTTTTCGCTTTCGGCAGCCTCCGGAGCAAAAAAGACAAACGTCCAGCTTTTGCTGCCACAGCAAAGGTGCCAGCAAGGAAAAGTAATGCTGGTCCTCATTGCCTCCTGGAACCTCTTCAAATGCCCCAGACAATTTGGCCCTCTCTGCTTTCCTGCGGACTCCGTCCTCAAAAGCACCTTTTTTCGCTTTCGGCAACCTCCGGAGCAAAAAAGACAAACGTCCAGCTTTTGCTGCCACAGCAAAGGTGCCAGCGGGGAAAAGTAATGCTGGTTCTCACTGTCTCCTGGAACCCTTTCAAATGCCACAGACAATTTGGCCCTCTCTGCTTTCCTGCGGACTCCATCCTCAAAAGCACCTTTTTTTCGCTTTTGGCAACCTCAGGAGCAAAAAAGACAAACGTCCAGCTTTTGCTGCCACAGCAAAGGTGCCAGCGGGGAAAAGTAATGCTGGTTCTCACTGCCTCCTGGAACCTCTTCAAATGCCCCAGACAATTTGGCCCTTTCTACTTTCCTGCGGACTCCATCCTCAAAAGCACCTTTTTTCGCTTTCGGCAACCTCAGGAGCAAAAAAGACAAACGTCCAGCTTTTGCTGCCACAGCAAAGGTGCCAGCGGGGAAAAGTAATGCTGGTTCTCACTGCCTCCTGGAACCTCTTGAAATGCCGCAGACAATTTGGCACTCTCTGCTTTCCTGCGGACTCCATCCTCAAAAGCACCTGTTTTCGCTTTCGGCAGCCTCAGGAGCAAAAAAGACAAACGTCCAGCTTTTGCTGCCACAGCAAGGGTGCCAGAGGAGAAAAGTAATGCTGGTTCTCACTGCCTCCTGGAACTCTTTCAAATGCCCCAGACAATTTGGCCTTCTCTGCTTTCCTGCGGACTCCATCCTCAAAAGCACCTGTTTTCACTTTCGGCAGCCTCCGGAGCAAAAAAGACAAACGTCCAGGTTTTGCTGCCATAGCAAAGGTGCCAGCGGGGAAAAGTAATGCTGGTTCTCACTGCCTCCTGGAACCCTTTCAAATGCCCCAGACAATTTGGCCCTCTCTGCTTTCCTGCGGACTCCATCCTCAAAAGCACCTGTTTTCGCTTTCGGCAGCCTCCGGAGCAAAAAAGACAAACGTCCAGCTTTTGCTGCCACAGCAAAGGTGCCAGCAAGGAAAAGTAATGCTGGTCCTCATTGCCTCCTGGAACCTCTTCAAATGCCCCAGACAATTTGGCCCTCTCTGCTTTCCTGCGGACTCCGTCCTCAAAAGCACCTTTTTTCGCTTTCGGCAACCTCCGGAGCAAAAAAGACAAACGTCCAGCTTTTGCTGCCACAGCAAAGGTGCCAGCGGGGAAAAGTAATGCTGGTTCTCACTGTCTCCTGGAACCCTTTCAAATGCCACAGACAATTTGGCCCTCTCTGCTTTCCTGCGGACTCCATCCTCAAAAGCACCTTTTTTTCGCTTTTGGCAACCTCAGGAGCAAAAAAGACAAACGTCCAGCTTTTGCTGCCACAGCAAAGGTGCCAGCGGGGAAAAGTAATGCTGGTTCTCACTGCCTCCTGGAACCTCTTCAAATGCCCCAGACAATTTGGCCCTCTCTGCTTTCCTGCGGACTCCATCCTCAAAAGCACCTGTTTTCGCTTTCGGCAGCCTCCGGAGCAAAAAAGACAAACGTCCAGCTTTTGCTGCCACAGCAAAGGTGCCAGCGGGGAAAAGTAATGCTGGTTCTAACTGCCTCCTGGAACCCTTTCAAATGCCCCAGACAATTTGGCCCTCTCTGCTTTCCTGCGGACTCCATCCTCAAAAGCACCTGTTTTGGCTTTCGGCAACCTCAGGAGCAAAAAAGACAAACGTCCAGCTTTTGCTGCCACAGCAAAGGTGCCAGCGGGGAAAAGTAATGCTGGTTCTCACTGTCTCCTGGAACCCTTTCAAATGCCACAGACAATTTGGCCCTCTCTGCTTTCCTGCGCACTCCATCCTCAAAAGCACCTTTTTTCGCTTTTGGCAACCTCAGGAGCAAATAAGACAAACGTCCAGGTTTTGCTGCCACAGCAAAGGTGCCAGCGGGGAAAAGTAATGCTGGTTCTCACTGCCTCCTGGAACCTCTTCAAATGCCCCAGACAATTTGGCCCTCTCTGCTTTCCTGCGGACTCCATCCTCAAAAGCACCTGTTTTCGCTTTCGGCAACCTCAGGAGCAAAAAAGACAAACGTCCAGGTTTTGCTGCCACAGCAAAGGTGCCAGCGGGGAAAAGTGATGCTGGTCCTCATTGCCTCCTGGAACCCTTTCAAATGTCCCAGACAATTTGGCCCTTTCTACTTTCCTGCGGACTCCATCCTCAAAAGCACCTTTTTTCGCTTTTGGCAACCTCAGGAGCAAAAAAGACAAACGTCCAGCTTTTGCTGCCACAGCAAAGGTGCCAGCGGGGAAAAGTAATGCTGGTTCTCACTGCCTCCTGGAACCTCTTGAAATGCCCCAGACAATTTGGCACTCTCTGCTTTCCTGCGGACTCCATCCTCAAAAGCACCTGTTTTCGCTTTCGGCAGCCTCCGGAGCAAAAAAGACAAACGTCCAGCTTTTGCTGCCACAGCAAGGGTGCCAGAAAAGAAAAGTAATGCTGGTTCTCACTGCCTCCTGGAACTCTTTCAAATGCCCCAGACAATTTGGCCTTCTCTGCTTTCCTGCGGACTCCATCCGCAAAAGCACCTGTTTTCACTTTCGGCAGCCTCCGGAGCAAAAAAGACAAACGTCCAGGTTTTGCTGCCACAGCAAAGGTGCCAGCGGGGAAAAGTAATGCTGGTTCTCACTGCCTCCTGGAACCCTTTCAAATGCCCCAGACAATTTGGCCCTCTCTGCTTTCCTGCGGACTCCATCCTCAAAAGCACCTGTTTTCGCTTTCGGCAGCCTCCGGAGCAAAAAAGACAAACGTCCAGCTTTTGCTGCCACAGCAAAGGTGCCAGCGGGGAAAAGTAATGCTGGTCCTCATTGCCTCCTTGAACCTCTTCAAATGCCCCAGACAATTTGGCCCTCTCTGCTTTCCTGCGGACTCCGTCCTCAAAAGCACCTTTTTTCGCTTTTGGCAACCTCAGGAGCAAAAAAGACAAACGTCCAGCTTTTGCTGCCACAGCAAAGGTGCCAGCGGGGAAAAGTAATGCTGGTTCTCACTGTCTCCTGGAACCCTTTCAAATGCCACAGACAATTTGGCCCTCTCTGCTTTCCTGCGGACTCCATCCTCAAAAGCACCTTTTTTTCGCTTTTGGCAACCTCAGGAGCAAAAAAGACAAACGTCCAGCTTTTGCTGCCACAGCAAAGGTGCCAGCGGGGAAAAGTAATGCTGGTTCTCACTGCCTCCTGGAACCTCTTCAAATGCCCCAGACAATTTGGCCCTCTCTGCTTTCCTGCGGACTCCATCCTCAAAAGCACCTGTTTTCGCTTTCGGCAGCCTCCGGAGCAAAAAAGACAAACGTCCAGCTTTTGCTGCCACAGCAAAGGTGCCAGCGGGGAAAAGTAATGCTGGTTCTAACTGCCTCCTGGAACCCTTTCAAATGCCCCAGACAATTTGGCCCTCTCTGCTTTCCTGCGGACTCCATCCTCAAAAGCACCTGTTTTGGCTTTCGGCAACCTCAGGAGCAAAAAAGACAAACGTCCAGCTTTTGCTGCCACAGCAAAGGTGCCAGCGGGGAAAAGTAATGCTGGTTCTCACTGTCTCCTGGAACCCTTTCAAATGCCACAGACAATTTGGCCCTCTCTGCTTTCCTGCGCACTCCATCCTCAAAAGCACCTTTTTTCGCTTTTGGCAACCTCAGGAGCAAATAAGACAAACGTCCAGGTTTTGCTGCCACAGCAAAGGTGCCAGCGGGGAAAAGTAATGCTGGTTCTCACTGCCTCCTGGAACCTCTTCAAATGCCCCAGACAATTTGGCCCTCTCTGCTTTCCTGCGGACTCCATCCTCAAAAGCACCTGTTTTCGCTTTCGGCAACCTCAGGAGCAAAAAAGACAAACGTCCAGGTTTTGCTGCCACAGCAAAGGTGCCAGCGGGGAAAAGTGATGCTGGTCCTCATTGCCTCCTGGAACCCTTTCAAATGTCCCAGACAATTTGGCCCTTTCTACTTTCCTGCGGACTCCATCCTCAAAAGCACCCTTTTTCGCTTTTGGCAACCTCAGGAGCAAAAAAGACAAACGTCCAGCTTTTGCTGCCACAGCAAAGGTGCCAGCGGGGAAAAGTAATGCTGGTTCTCACTGCCTCCTGGAACCTCTTGAAATGCCCCAGACAATTTGGCACTCTCTGCTTTCCTGCGGACTCCATCCTCAAAAGCACCTGTTTTCGCTTTCGGCAGCCTCCGGAGCAAAAAAGACAAACGTCCAGCTTTTGCTGCCACAGCAAGGGTGCCAGAAAAGAAAAGTAATGCTGGTTCTCACTGCCTCCTGGAACTCTTTCAAATGCCCCAGACAATTTGGCCTTCTCTGCTTTCCTGCGGACTCCATCCGCAAAAGCACCTGTTTTCACTTTCGGCAGCCTCCGGAGCAAAAAAGACAAACGTCCAGGTTTTGCTGCCACAGCAAAGGTGCCAGCGGGGAAAAGTAATGCTGGTTCTCACTGCCTCCTGGAACCCTTTCAAATGCCCCAGACAATTTGGCCCTCTCTGCTTTCCTGCGGACTCCATCCTCAAAAGCACCTGTTTTCGCTTTCGGCAGCCTCCGGAGCAAAAAAGACAAACGTCCAGCTTTTGCTGCCACAGCAAAGGTGCCAGCGGGGAAAAGTAATGCTGGTCCTCATTGCCTCCTTGAACCTCTTCAAATGCCCCAGACAATTTGGCCCTCTCTGCTTTCCTGCGGACTCCGTCCTCAAAAGCACCTTTTTTCGCTTTTGGCAACCTCAGGAGCAAAAAAGACAAACGTCCAGCTTTTGCTGCCACAGCAAAGGTGCCAGCGGGGAAAAGTAATGCTGGTTCTCACTGTCTCCTGGAACCCTTTCAAATGCCACAGACAATTTGGCCCTCTCTGCTTTCCTGCGGACTCCATCCTCAAAAGCACCTTTTTTTCGCTTTTGGCAACCTCAGGAGCAAAAAAGACAAACGTCCAGCTTTTGCTGCCACAGCAAAGGTGCCAGCGGGGAAAAGTAATGCTGGTTCTCACTGCCTCCTGGAACCTCTTCAAATGCCCCAGACAATTTGGCCCTCTCTGCTTTCCTGCGGACTCCATCCTCAAAAGCACCTGTTTTCGCTTTCGGCAGCCTCCGGAGCAAAAAAGACAAACGTCCAGCTTTTGCTGCCACAGCAAAGGTGCCAGCGGGGAAAAGTAATGCTGGTTCTAACTGCCTCCTGGAACCCTTTCAAATGCCCCAGACAATTTGGCCCTCTCTGCTTTCCTGCGGACTCCATCCTCAAAAGCACCTGTTTTGGCTTTCGGCAACCTCAGGAGCAAAAAAGACAAACGTCCAGCTTTTGCTGCCACAGCAAAGGTGCCAGCGGGGAAAAGTAATGCTGGTTCTCACTGTCTCCTGGAACCCTTTCAAATGCCACAGACAATTTGGCCCTCTCTGCTTTCCTGCGCACTCCATCCTCAAAAGCACCTTTTTTCGCTTTTGGCAACCTCAGGAGCAAATAAGACAAACGTCCAGGTTTTGCTGCCACAGCAAAGGTGCCAGCGGGGAAAAGTAATGCTGGTTCTCACTGCCTCCTGGAACCTCTTCAAATGCCCCAGACAATTTGGCCCTCTCTGCTTTCCTGCGGACTCCATCCTCAAAAGCACCTGTTTTCGCTTTCGGCAACCTCAGGAGCAAAAAAGACAAACGTCCAGGTTTTGCTGCCACAGCAAAGGTGCCAGCGGGGAAAAGTGATGCTGGTCCTCATTGCCTCCTGGAACCCTTTCAAATGTCCCAGACAATTTGGCCCTTTCTACTTTCCTGCGGACTCCATCCTCAAAAGCACCTTTTTTCGCTTTTGGCAACCTCAGGAGCAAAAAAGACAAACGTCCAGCTTTTGCTGCCACAGCAAAGGTGCCAGCGGGGAAAAGTAATGCTGGTTCTCACTGCCTCCTGGAACCTCTTGAAATGCCCCAGACAATTTGGCACTCTCTGCTTTCCTGCGGACTCCATCCTCAAAAGCACCTGTTTTCGCTTTCGGCAGCCTCCGGAGCAAAAAAGACAAACGTCCAGCTTTTGCTGCCACAGCAAGGGTGCCAGAAAAGAAAAGTAATGCTGGTTCTCACTGCCTCCTGGAACTCTTTCAAATGCCCCAGACAATTTGGCCTTCTCTGCTTTCCTGCGGACTCCATCCGCAAAAGCACCTGTTTTCACTTTCGGCAGCCTCCGGAGCAAAAAAGACAAACGTCCAGGTTTTGCTGCCACAGCAAAGGTGCCAGCGGGGAAAAGTAATGCTGGTTCTCACTGCCTCCTGGAACCCTTTCAAATGCCCCAGACAATTTGGCCCTCTCTGCTTTCCTGCGGACTCCATCCTCAAAAGCACCTGTTTTCGCTTTCGGCAGCCTCCGGAGCAAAAAAGACAAACGTCCAGCTTTTGCTGCCACAGCAAAGGTGCCAGCGGGGAAAAGTAATGCTGGTCCTCATTGCCTCCTTGAACCTCTTCAAATGCCCCAGACAATTTGGCCCTCTCTGCTTTCCTGCGGACTCCGTCCTCAAAAGCACCTTTTTTCGCTTTTGGCAACCTCAGGAGCAAAAAAGACAAACGTCCAGCTTTTGCTGCCACAGCAAAGGTGCCAGCGGGGAAAAGTAATGCTGGTTCTCACTGTCTCCTGGAACCCTTTCAAATGCCACAGACAATTTGGCCCTCTCTGCTTTCCTGCGCACTCCATCCTCAAAAGCACCTTTTTTCGCTTTTGGCAACCTCAGGAGCAAAAAAGACAAACGTCCAGCTTTTGCTGCCACAGCAAAGGTGCCAGCGGGGAAAAGTAATGCTGGTTCTCACTGCCTCCTGGAACCTCTTCAAATGCCCCAGACAATTTGGCCCTCTCTGCTTTCCTGCGGACTCCATCCTCAAAAGCACCTGTTTTCGCTTTCGGCAGCCTCCGGAGCAAAAAAGACAAACGTCCAGCTTTTGCTGCCACAGCAAAGGTGCCAGCGGGGAAAAGTAATGCTGGTTCTCACTGCCTCCTGGAACCCTTTCAAATGCCCCAGACAATTTGGCCCTCTCTGCTTTCCTGCGGACTCTATCCTCAAAAGCACCTGTTTTCGCTTTCGGCAACCTCAGGAGCAAAAAAGACAAACGTCCAGGTTTTGCTGCCACAGCAAAGGTGCCAGCGGGGAAAAGTAATGCTGGTTCTCACTGTCTCCTGGAACCCTTTCAAATGCCCCAGACAATTTGGCCCTCTCTGCTTTCCTGCGGACTCCATCCTCAAAAGCACCTGTTTTCGCTTTCAGCAGCCTCCGTAACAAAAAAGACAAACGTCCAGCTTTTGCTGCCACAGCAAAGGTGCCAGCGGGGGAAAGTAATGCTGGTCCTCATTGCCTCCTGGAACCTCTTCAAATGCCCCAGACAATTTGGCCCTCTCTGCTTTCCTGCGGACTCCATCCTCAAAAGCACCTGTTTTCGCTTTCGGCAGCCTCCGGAGCAAAAAAGACAAACGTCCAGCTTTTGCTGCCACAGCAAAGGTGCCAGCGGGGAAAAGTAATGCTGGTTCTCACTGTCTCCTGGAACCCTTTCAAATGCCCCAGACAATTTGGCCCTCTCTGCTTTCCTGCGGACTCCATGCTCAAAAGCACCTTTTTTCGCTTTCGGCAACCTCAGGAGCAAAAAAGACAAACGTCCAGGTTTTGCTGCCACAGCAAAGGTGCCAGCGGGGAGAAGTAATGCTGGTTCTCACTGTCTCCTGGAACCCTTTCAAATGCCCCAGACAATTTGGCCCTCTGTGCTTTCCTGCGGACTCCATCCTCAAAAGCACCTGTTTTCGCTTTCAGCAGCCTCAGGAGCAAAAAAGACAAACGTCCAGCTTTTGTTGCCACAGCAAAGGTGCCAGCGGGAGAAAAGTAATGCTGGTCCTCATTGCCTCCTGGAACCTCTTCAAATGCCCCAGACAATTTGGCCCTCTCTGCTTTCCTGCGGACTCCATCCTCAAAAGCACCTTTTTTGGCTTTCGGCATCTTCCGGAGCAAAAAAGACAAACGTCCAGGTTTTGCTGCCACAGCAAAGGTGCCAGCAGGGAAAAGTAATGCTTGTTCTCACTGCCTCCTGGAACCTCTTCAAATGCCCCAGACAATTTGGCCCTCTCTGCTTTCCTGCGGACTCCGTCCTCAAAAGCACCTTTTTTCGCTTTTGGCAACCTCAGGAGCAAAAAAGACAAACGTCCAGCTTTTGCTGCCACAGCAAAGGTGCCAGCGGGGAAAAGTAATGCTGGTTCTCACTGTCTCCTGGAACCCTTTCAAATGCCACAGACAATTTGGCCCTCTCTGCTTTCCTGCGCACTCCATCCTCAAAAGCACCTTTTTTCGCTTTTGGCAACCTCAGGAGCAAAAAAGACAAACGTCCAGCTTTTGCTGCCACAGCAAAGGTGCCAGCGGGGAAAAGTAATGCTGGTTCTCACTGCCTCCTGGAACCTCTTCAAATGCCCCAGACAATTTGGCCCTCTCTGCTTTCCTGCGGACTCCATCCTCAAAAGCACCTGTTTTCGCTTTCGGCAGCCTCCGGAGCAAAAAAGACAAACGTCCAGCTTTTGCTGCCACAGCAAAGGTGCCAGCGGGGAAAAGTAATGCTGGTTCTCACTGCCTCCTGGAACCCTTTCAAATGCCCCAGACAATTTGGCCCTCTCTGCTTTCCTGCGGACTCTATCCTCAAAAGCACCTGTTTTCGCTTTCGGCAACCTCAGGAGCAAAAAAGACAAACGTCCAGGTTTTGCTGCCACAGCAAAGGTGCCAGCGGGGAAAAGTAATGCTGGTTCTCACTGTCTCCTGGAACCCTTTCAAATGCCCCAGACAATTTGGCCCTCTCTGCTTTCCTGCGGACTCCATCCTCAAAAGCACCTGTTTTCGCTTTCAGCAGCCTCCGTAACAAAAAAGACAAACGTCCAGCTTTTGCTGCCACAGCAAAGGTGCCAGCGGGGGAAAGTAATGCTGGTCCTCATTGCCTCCTGGAACCTCTTCAAATGCCCCAGACAATTTGGCCCTCTCTGCTTTCCTGCGGACTCCATCCTCAAAAGCACCTGTTTTCGCTTTCGGCAGCCTCCGGATCAAAAAAGACAAACGTCCAGCTTTTGCTGCCACAGCAAAGGTGCCAGCGGGGAAAAGTAATGCTGGTTCTCACTGTCTCCTGGAACCCTTTCAAATGCCCCAGACAATTTGGCCCTCTCTGCTTTCCTGCGGACTCCATGCTCAAAAGCACCTTTTTTCGCTTTCGGCAACCTCAGGAGCAAAAAAGACAAACGTCCAGGTTTTGCTGCCACAGCAAAGGTGCCAGCGGGGAGAAGTAATGCTGGTTCTCACTGTCTCCTGGAACCCTTTCAAATGCCCCAGACAATTTGGCCCTCTGTGCTTTCCTGCGGACTCCATCCTCAAAAGCACCTGTTTTCGCTTTCAGCAGCCTCAGGAGCAAAAAAGACAAACGTCCAGCTTTTGTTGCCACAGCAAAGGTGCCAGCGGGAGAAAAGTAATGCTGGTCCTCATTGCCTCCTGGAACCCCTTCAAATGCCCCAGACAATTTGGCCCTCTCTGCTTTCCTGCGGACTCCATCCTCAAAAGCACCTTTTTTGGCTTTCGGCATCTTCTGGAGCAAAAAAGACAAACGTCCAGGTTTTGCTGCCACAGCAAAGGTGCCAGCAGGGAAAAGTAATGCTTGTTCTCACTGCCTCCTGGAACCTCTTCAAATGCCCCAGACAATTTGGCCCTCTCTGCTTTCCTGCGGACTCCATCCTCAAAAGCACCTGTTTTCGCTTTCGGCAACCTCCGGAGCAAAAAAAGACAAACGTCCAGCTTTTGCTGCCATAGCAAAGGTGCCAGCGGGGAAAAGTAATGCTGGTTCTCACTGCCTCCTGGAACCTCTTCAAATGCCCCAGACAATTTGGCCCTCTCTGCTTTCCTGCGGACTCCATCCTCAAAAGCACCTTTTTTCGCTTTCGGCAACCTCCGGAGCAAAAAAGACAAACGTCCAGCTTTTGCTGCCACAGCAAAGGTGCCAGCGGGGAAAAGTAATGCTGGTTCTCACTGCCTCCTGGAACCCTTTCAAATGCCCCAGACAATTTGGCCCTCTCTGCTTTCCTGCGGACTCCATCCTCAAAAGCACCTGTTTTCGCTTTCGGCAACCTCCGGAGCAAAAAAGACAAACGTCCAGCTTTTGCTGCCACAGCAAAGGTGCCAGCGGGGAAAAGTAATGCTGGTTCTCACTGCCTCCTGGAACCCTTTCAAATGCCCCAGACAATTTGGCCCTCTCTGCTTTCCTGCGGACTCCATCCTCAAAAGCACCTGTTTTCGCTTTCGGCAACCTCCGGTGTAAAAAAGACAAACGTCCAGCTTTTGCTGCCACAGCAAAGGTGCCAGCGGGGAAAAGTAATGCTGGTTCTCACTGCCTCCTGGAACCCCTTCAAATGCCCCAGACAATTTGGCACTCTCTGCTTTCCTGCGGACTCCATCCTCAAAAGCACCTGTTTTCGCTTTCGGCAGCCTCCGGAGCAAAAAAGACAAACGTCCAGCTTTTGCTGCCACAGCAAAGGTGCCAGAGGAGAAAAGTAATGCTGGTTCTCACTGCCTCCTGGAACTCTTTCAAATGCCCCAGACAATTTGGCCTTCTCTGCTTTCCTGCGGACTCCATCCTCAAAAGCACCTGTTTTCACTTTCGGCACCCTCCGGAGCAAAAAAGACAAACGTCCAGGTTTTGCTGCCACAGCAAAGGTGCCAGCGGGGAAAAGTAATGCTGGTTCTCACTGCCTCCTGGAACCCTTTCAAATGCCCCAGACAATTTGGCCCTCTCTGCTTTCCTGCGGACTCCATCCTCAAAAGCACCTGTTTTCGCTTTCGGCAGCCTCCGGAGCAAAAAAGACAAACGTCCAGCTTTTGCTGCCACAGCAAAGGTGCCAGCGGGGAAAAGTAATTCTGGTCCTCATTGCCTCCTGGAACCTCTTCAAATGCCCCAGACAATTTGGCCCTCTCTGCTTTCCTGCGGACTCCGTCCTCAAAAGCACCTTTTTTCGCTTTTGGCAACCTCAGGAGCAAAAAAGACAAACGTCCAGCTTTTGCTGCCACAGCAAAGGTGCCAGCGGGGAAAAGTAATGCTGGTTCTCACTGTCTCCTGGAACCCTTTCAAATGCCACAGACAATTTGGCCCTCTCTGCTTTCCTGCGGACTCCATCCTCAAAAGCACCTGTTTTCGCTTTTGGCAACCTCAGGAGCAAAAAAGACAAACGTCCAGCTTTTGCTGCCACAGCAAAGGTGCCAGCGGGGAAAAGTAATGCTGGTTCTCACTGCCTCCTGGAACCTCTTCAAATGCCCCAGACAATTTGGCCCTCTCTGCTTTCCTGCGGACTCCATCCTCAAAAGCACCTGTTTTCGCTTTCGGCATTCTCCGGAGCAAAAAAGACAAACGTCCAGCTTTTGCTGTTACAGCAAAGGTGCCAGCGGGGAAAAGTAATGCTGGTTCTCACTGCCTCCTGGAACCCTTTCAAATGCCCCAGACAATTTGGCCCTCTCTGCTTTCCTGCGGACTCCATCCTCAAAAGCACCTGTTTTCGCTTTCGGCAACCTCCGGAGCAAAAAAGACAAACGTCCAGCTTTTGCTGTTACAGCAAAGGTGCCAGCGGGGAAAAGTAATGCTGGTTCTCACTGCCTCCTGGAACCCTTTCAAATGCCCCAGACAATTTGGCCCTCTCTGCTTTCCTGCGGACTCCATCCTCAAAAGCACCTGTTTTCGCTTTCGGCAACCTCAGGAGCAAAAAAGACAAACGTCCAGCTTTTGCTGCCACAGCAAAGGTGCCAGCAGGGAAATGTAATGCTGGTTCTCACTGCCTCCTGGAACTCTTTCAAATGCCCCAGACAATTTGGCCCTCTCTGCTTTCCTGCGGACTCCATCCTCAAAAGCACCTGTTTTCGCTTTCGGCAGCCTCCGGAGCAAAAAAGACAAACGTCCAGCTTTTGCTGCCACAGCAAAGGTGCCAGCGGGGAAAAGTAATGCTGGTTCTCACTGCCTCCTGGAACCTCTTCAAATGCCCCAGACAATTTGGCCCTCTCTGCTTTCCTGCGGACTCCATCCTCAAAAGCACCTTTTTTCGCTTTCGGCAACCTCCGGAGCAAAAAAGACAAACGTCCAGCTTTTGCTGCCACAGCAAAGGTGCCAGCGGGAAAACGTAATGCTGGTTCTCACTGCCTCCTGGAACCCTTTCAAATGCCCCAGACAATTTGGCCCTCTCTGCTTTCCTGCGGACTCCATCCTCAAAAGCACCTGTTTTCGCTTTCGGCAACCTCAGGAGCAAAAAAGACAAACGTCCAGCTTTTGCTGTTACAGCAAAGGTGCCAGCGGGGAAAAGTAATGCTGGTTCTCACTGCCTCCTGGAACCCTTTCAAATGCCCCAGACAATTTGGCCCTCTCTGCTTTCCTGCGGACTCCATCCTCAAAAGCACCTGTTTTCGCTTTCGGCAACCTCCGGAGCAAAAAAGACAAACGTCCAGCTTTTGCTGCCACAGCAAAGGTGCCAGCAGGGAAATGTAATGCTGGTTCTCACTGCCTCCTGGAACCTCTTCAAATGCCCCAGACAATTTGGCCCTCTCTGCTTTCCTGCGGACTCCATCCTCAAAAGCACCTTTTTTCGCTTTCGGCAACCTCCCGAGCAAAAAAGACAAACGTCCAGCTTTTGCTGCCACAGCAAAGGTGCCAGCAGGGAAAAGTAATGCTGGTTCTCACTGCCTCCTGGAACCTCTTCAAATGCCACAGACAATTTGGCCCTCTCTGCTTTCCTGCGGACTCCATCCTCAAAAGCACCTGTTTTCGCTTTCGGCAGCCTCCGGAGCAAAAAAGACAAACGTCCAGCTTTTGCTGCCACAGCAAAGGTGCCAGCGGGGAAAAGTAATGCTGGTCCTCATTGCCTCCTGGAACCTCTTCAAATGCCACAGACAATTTGGCACTCTCTGCTTTCCTGCGGACTCCATCCTCAAAAGCACCTTTTTTCGCTTTTGGCAACCTCCGGAGCAAAAAAGACAAACGTCCAGCTTTTGCTGCCACAGCAAAGGTGCCAGCGGGGAAAAGTAATGCTGGTTCTCACTGCCTCCTGGAACCCTATCAAATGCCACAGACAATTTGGCCCTCTCTGCTTTCCTGCGGACTCCATCCTCAAAAGCACCTTTTTTCGCTTTCGGCAACCTCCGGAGCAAAAAAGACAAACGTCCAGCTTTTGCTGCCACAGCAAAGGTGCCAGCAGGGAAAAGTAATGCTGGTCCTCATTGCCTCCTGGAACCTCTTCAAATGCCCCAGACAATTTGGCCCTCTCTCTTTCCTGCGGACTCCATCCTCAAAAGCTCCTGTTTTCGCTTTCAGCAACCTCAGGAGCAAAAAAGACAAAGGTCCAGGTTTTGCTGCCACAGCAAAGGTGCCAGCATGGAAAAGTAATGCTGGTCCTCACTGCCTCCTGGAACCCTTTCAAATGCCCCAGACATTATGGCCCTCTCTGCTTTCCTGCGGACTCCATCCTCAAAAGCACCTGTTTTCGCTTTCGGCAACCTCCGGAGCAAAAAAGACAAACGTCCAGGTTTTGCTGCCACAGCAAAGGTGCCAGCGAGGAAAAGTGATGCTCGTCCTCATTGTCTCCTGGAACCTCTTCAAATGCCACAGACAATTTGGCCCTCTCTGCTTTCCTGCGGACTCCATCCTCAAAAGCACCTGTTTTCGCTTTCGGCAACCTCCGGAGCAAAAAAGACAAACGTCCAGCTTTTGCTGCCACAGCAAAGGTGCCAGCGGGCAATAGTAATGCTGGTTCTCACTGCCTCCTGGAACCCTTTCAAATGCCCCAGACAATTTGGCCCTCTCTGCTTTCCTGCGGACTCCATCCTCAAAAGCACCTGTTTTCGCTTTCGGCAGCCTCCGGAGCAAAAAAGACAAACGTCCAGCTTTTGCTGCCACAGCAAAGGTGCCAGCGGCGAAAAGTAATGCTGGTTCTCACTGTCTCCTGGAACCCTTTCAAATGCCACAGACAATTTGGCCCTCTCTGCTTTCCTGCGGACTCCATCCTCAAAAGCACCTGTTTTCGCTTTCGGCAACCTCCGGAGCAAAAAAGACAAACGTCCAGCTTTTGCTGCCACAGCAAAGGTGCCAGCGGGGAAAAGTAATGCTGGTCCTCATTGCCTCCTCGAACCTCTTCAAATGCCCCAGACAATTTGGCCCTCTCTGCTTTCCTGCGGACTCCATCCTCAAAAGCACCTGTTTTCGCTTTCGGCAACCTCAGGAGCAAAAAAGACAAACGTCCAGCTTTTGCTGCCACAGCAAAGGTGCCAGCGGGGAAAAGTAATGCTGGTCCTCATTGCCTCCTGGAACCTCTTCAAATGCCCCAGACAATTTGGCCCTCTCTGCTTTCCTGCGGACTCCATCCTCAAAAGCACCTTTTTTCGCTTTCGGCATCCTCTGCAGCAAAAAAGACAAATGTCCAGCTTTTGCTGCCACAGCAAAGGTGCCAGCGGGGAAAAGTAATGCTGGTCCTCATTGCCTCCTGGAACCTCTTCAAATGCCCCAGACAATTTGGCCCTCTCTGCTTTCCTGCGGACTCCATCCTCAAAAGCACCTTTTTTCGCTTTTGGCAACCTCAGGAGCAAAAAAGACAAACGTCCAGCTTTTGCTGCCACAGCAAAGGTGCCAGCGGGGAAAAGTAATGCTGGTTCTCACTGTCTCCTGGAACCCTTTCAAATGCCACAGACAATTTGGCCCTCTCTGCTTTCCTGCGCACTCCATCCTCAAAAGCACCTTTTTTCGCTTTCGGCAACCTCAGGAGCAAAAAAGACAAACGTCCAGCTTTTGCTGCCACAGCAAAGGTGCCAGCGGGGAAAAGTAATGCTGGTTCTCACTGCCTCCTGGAACCTCTTCAAATGCCCCAGACAATTTGGCCCTCTCTGCTTTCCTGCGGACTCCATCCTCAAAAGCACCTGTTTTCGCTTTCGGCAACCTCAGGAACAAAAAAGACAAACGTCCAGGTTTTGCTGCCACAGCACAGGTGCCAGCGGGGAAAAGTAATGCTGGTTCTCACTGCCTCCTGGAACCCTTTCAAATGCCCTAGACAATTTGGCCCTCTCTGCTTTCCTGCGGACTCCATCCTCAAAAGCACCTGTTTTCGCTTTCGGCAACCTCAGGAGCAAAAAAGACAAACGTCCAGCTTTTGCTGCCACAGCAAAGGTGCCAGCGGGGAAAAGTAATGCTGGTCCTCATTGCCTCCTCGAACCTCTTCAAATGCCCCAGACAATTTGGCCCTCTCTGCTTTCCTGCGGACTCCATCCTCAAAAGCACCTTTTTTCGCTTTTGGCAACCTCAGGAGCAAAAAAGACAAACGTCCAGGTTTTGCTGCCACAGCAAAGGTGCCAGCGGGGAAAAGTAATGCTGGTTCTCACTGTCTCCTGGAACCCTTTCAAATGCCACAGACAATTTGGCCCTCTCTGCTTTCCTGCGCACTCCATCCTCAAAACCACCTTTTTTCGCTTTCGGCAACCTCAGGAGCAAAAAAGACAAACGTCCAGCTTTTGCTGCCACAGTAAAGGTGCCAGTGGGGAAAAGTAATGCTGGTTCTCACTGCCTCCTGGAACCCTTTCAAATGCCACAGACAATTTGGCCCTCTCTGCTTTCCTGCGGACTCCATCCTCAAAAGCACCTGTTTTCGCTTTCGGCAACCTCCGGAGCAAAAAAGACAAACGTCCAGCTTTTGCTGCCACAGCACAGGTGCCAGCGGGGAAAAGTAATGCTGGTTCTCACTGCCTCCTGGAACCCTTTCAAATGCCCCAGACAATTTGGCCCTCTCTGCTTTCCTGCGGACTCCATCCTCAAAAGCACCTGTTTTCGCTTTCGGCAACCTCAGGAGCAAAAAAGACAAACGTCCAGGTTTTGCTGCCACAGCAAAGGTGCCAGCGGGGAAAAGTAATGCTGGTTCTCACTGCCTCCTGGAACCCTTTCAAATGCCCCAGACAATTTGGCCCTCTCTGCTTTCCTGCGGACTCCATCCTCAAAAGCACCTGTTTTCGCTTTTGGAAACCTCAGGAGCAAAAAAGACAAACGTCCAGCTTTTGCTGCCACAGCAAAGGTGCCAGCGGGGAAAAGTAATGCTGGTTCTCACTGCCTCCTGGAACCTCTTCAAATGCCCCAGACAATTTGGTCCTCTCTGCTTTCCTGCGGACTCCATCCTCAAAAGCACCTGTTTTCGCTTTCGGCAACCTCAGGAGCAAAAAAGACAAACGTCCAGCTTTTGCTGCCACAGCACAGGTGCCAGCGGGGAAAAGTAATGCTGGTTCTCACTGCCTCCTGGAACCCTTTCAAATGCCCCAGACAATTTGGCCCTCTCTGCTTTCCTGCGGACTCCATCCTCAAAAGCACCTGTTTTCGCTTTCGGCAACCTCAGGAGCAAAAAAGACAAACGTCCAGCTTTTGCTGCCACAGCAAAGGTGCCAGCGGGGAGAAGTAATGCTGGTTCTCACTGTCTCCTGGAACCCTTTCAAATGCCCCAGACAATTTGGCCCTCTCTGCTTTCCTGCGGACTCCATCCTCAAAAGCACCTGTTTTCGCTTTTGGCAACCTCCGGAGCAAAAAAGACAAATGTCCAGCTTTTGCTGCCACAGCAAAGGTGCCAGCGGGGAAAAGTAATGCTGGTCCTCATTGCCTCCTGGAACCTCTTCAAATGCCCCAGACAATTTGGCCCTCTCTGCTTTCCTGCGGACTCCATCCTCAAAAGCACCTTTCTTCGCTTTCGGCAACCTCCGGAGTAAAAAAGACAAACGTCCAGCTTTTGCTGCCACAGCAAAGGTGCCAGCGGGGAAAAGTAATGCTGGTTCTCACTGCCTCCTGGAACCCTATCAAATGCCACAGACAATTTGGCCCTCTCTGCTTTCCTGCGGACTCCATCCTCAAAAGCACCTTTTTTCGCTTTCGGCAACCTCCGGAGCAAAAAAGACAAACGTCCAGCTTTTGCTGCCACAGCAAAGGTGCCAGCAGGGAAAAGTAATGCTGGTCCTCATTGCCTCCTGGAACCTCTTCAAATGCCCCAGACAATTTGGCCCTCTCTCTTTCCTGCGGACTCCATCCTCAAAAGCTCCTGTTTTCGCTTTCAGCAACCTCAGGAGCAAAAAAGACAAAGGTCCAGGTTTTGCTGCCACAGCAAAGGTGCCAGCATGGAAAAGTAATGCTGGTCCTCACTGCCTCCTGGAACCCTTTCAAATGCCCCAGACATTATGGCCCTCTCTGCTTTCCTGCGGACTCCATCCTCAAAAGCACCTGTTTTCGCTTTCGGCAACCTCCGGAGCAAAAAAGACAAACGTCCAGGTTTTGCTGCCACAGCAAAGGTGCCAGCGAGGAAAAGTGATGCTCGTCCTCATTGTCTCCTGGAACCTCTTCAAATGCCACAGACAATTTGGCCCTCTCTGCTTTCCTGCGGACTCCATCCTCAAAAGCACCTGTTTTCGCTTTCGGCAACCTCCGGAGCAAAAAAGACAAACGTCCAGCTTTTGCTGCCACAGCAAAGGTGCCAGCGGGCAATAGTAATGCTGGTTCTCACTGCCTCCTGGAACCCTTTCAAATGCCCCAGACAATTTGGCCCTCTCTGCTTTCCTGCGGACTCCATCCTCAAAAGCACCTGTTTTCGCTTTCGGCAGCCTCCGGAGCAAAAAAGACAAACGTCCAGCTTTTGCTGCCACAGCAAAGGTGCCAGCGGCGAAAAGTAATGCTGGTTCTCACTGTCTCCTGGAACCCTTTCAAATGCCACAGACAATTTGGCCCTCTCTGCTTTCCTGCGGACTCCATCCTCAAAAGCACCTGTTTTCGCTTTCGGCAACCTCCGGAGCAAAAAAGACAAACGTCCAGCTTTTGCTGCCACAGCAAAGGTGCCAGCGGGGAAAAGTAATGCTGGTCCTCATTGCCTCCTCGAACCTCTTCAAATGCCCCAGACAATTTGGCCCTCTCTGCTTTCCTGCGGACTCCATCCTCAAAAGCACCTGTTTTCGCTTTCGGCAACCTCAGGAGCAAAAAAGACAAACGTCCAGCTTTTGCTGCCACAGCAAAGGTGCCAGCGGGGAAAAGTAATGCTGGTCCTCATTGCCTCCTGGAACCTCTTCAAATGCCCCAGACAATTTGGCCCTCTCTGCTTTCCTGCGGACTCCATCCTCAAAAGCACCTTTTTTCGCTTTCGGCATCCTCTGCAGCAAAAAAGACAAATGTCCAGCTTTTGCTGCCACAGCAAAGGTGCCAGCGGGGAAAAGTAATGCTGGTCCTCATTGCCTCCTGGAACCTCTTCAAATGCCCCAGACAATTTGGCCCTCTCTGCTTTCCTGCGGACTCCATCCTCAAAAGCACCTTTTTTCGCTTTTGGCAACCTCAGGAGCAAAAAAGACAAACGTCCAGCTTTTGCTGCCACAGCAAAGGTGCCAGCGGGGAAAAGTAATGCTGGTTCTCACTGTCTCCTGGAACCCTTTCAAATGCCACAGACAATTTGGCCCTCTCTGCTTTCCTGCGCACTCCATCCTCAAAAGCACCTTTTTTCGCTTTCGGCAACCTCAGGAGCAAAAAAGACAAACGTCCAGCTTTTGCTGCCACAGCAAAGGTGCCAGCGGGGAAAAGTAATGCTGGTTCTCACTGCCTCCTGGAACCTCTTCAAATGCCCCAGACAATTTGGCCCTCTCTGCTTTCCTGCGGACTCCATCCTCAAAAGCACCTGTTTTCGCTTTCGGCAACCTCAGGAACAAAAAAGACAAACGTCCAGGTTTTGCTGCCACAGCACAGGTGCCAGCGGGGAAAAGTAATGCTGGTTCTCACTGCCTCCTGGAACCCTTTCAAATGCCCTAGACAATTTGGCCCTCTCTGCTTTCCTGCGGACTCCATCCTCAAAAGCACCTGTTTTCGCTTTCGGCAACCTCAGGAGCAAAAAAGACAAACGTCCAGCTTTTGCTGCCACAGCAAAGGTGCCAGCGGGGAAAAGTAATGCTGGTCCTCATTGCCTCCTCGAACCTCTTCAAATGCCCCAGACAATTTGGCCCTCTCTGCTTTCCTGCGGACTCCATCCTCAAAAGCACCTTTTTTCGCTTTTGGCAACCTCAGGAGCAAAAAAGACAAACGTCCAGGTTTTGCTGCCACAGCAAAGGTGCCAGCGGGGAAAAGTAATGCTGGTTCTCACTGTCTCCTGGAACCCTTTCAAATGCCACAGACAATTTGGCCCTCTCTGCTTTCCTGCGCACTCCATCCTCAAAACCACCTTTTTTCGCTTTCGGCAACCTCAGGAGCAAAAAAGACAAACGTCCAGCTTTTGCTGCCACAGTAAAGGTGCCAGTGGGGAAAAGTAATGCTGGTTCTCACTGCCTCCTGGAACCCTTTCAAATGCCACAGACAATTTGGCCCTCTCTGCTTTCCTGCGGACTCCATCCTCAAAAGCACCTGTTTTCGCTTTCGGCAACCTCCGGAGCAAAAAAGACAAACGTCCAGCTTTTGCTGCCACAGCACAGGTGCCAGCGGGGAAAAGTAATGCTGGTTCTCACTGCCTCCTGGAACCCTTTCAAATGCCCCAGACAATTTGGCCCTCTCTGCTTTCCTGCGGACTCCATCCTCAAAAGCACCTGTTTTCGCTTTCGGCAACCTCAGGAGCAAAAAAGACAAACGTCCAGGTTTTGCTGCCACAGCAAAGGTGCCAGCGGGGAAAAGTAATGCTGGTTCTCACTGCCTCCTGGAACCCTTTCAAATGCCCCAGACAATTTGGCCCTCTCTGCTTTCCTGCGGACTCCATCCTCAAAAGCACCTGTTTTCGCTTTTGGAAACCTCAGGAGCAAAAAAGACAAACGTCCAGCTTTTGCTGCCACAGCAAAGGTGCCAGCGGGGAAAAGTAATGCTGGTTCTCACTGCCTCCTGGAACCTCTTCAAATGCCCCAGACAATTTGGTCCTCTCTGCTTTCCTGCGGACTCCATCCTCAAAAGCACCTGTTTTCGCTTTCGGCAACCTCAGGAGCAAAAAAGACAAACGTCCAGCTTTTGCTGCCACAGCACAGGTGCCAGCGGGGAAAAGTAATGCTGGTTCTCACTGCCTCCTGGAACCCTTTCAAATGCCCCAGACAATTTGGCCCTCTCTGCTTTCCTGCGGACTCCATCCTCAAAAGCACCTGTTTTCGCTTTCGGCAACCTCAGGAGCAAAAAAGACAAACGTCCAGCTTTTGCTGCCACAGCAAAGGTGCCAGCGGGGAGAAGTAATGCTGGTTCTCACTGTCTCCTGGAACCCTTTCAAATGCCCCAGACAATTTGGCCCTCTCTGCTTTCCTGCGGACTCCATCCTCAAAAGCACCTGTTTTCGCTTTTGGCAACCTCCGGAGCAAAAAAGACAAATGTCCAGCTTTTGCTGCCACAGCAAAGGTGCCAGCGGGGAAAAGTAATGCTGGTCCTCATTGCCTCCTGGAACCTCTTCAAATGCCCCAGACAATTTGGCCCTCTCTGCTTTCCTGCGGACTCCATCCTCAAAAGCACCTTTCTTCGCTTTCGGCAACCTCCGGAGTAAAAAAGACAAACGTCCAGCTTTTGCTGCCACAGCAAAGGTGCCAGCGGGGAAAAGTGATGCTGGTCCTCATTGTCTCCTGGAACCTCTCCAAATGCCACAGACAATTTGTCCCTCTCTGCTTTCCTGCGGACTCCATCCTCAAAAGCACCTGTTTTCGCTTTCGGCAACCTCCGGAGCAAAAAAGACAAACGTCCAGCTTTTGCTGCCACAGCAAAGGTGCCAGCGGGGAAAAGTAATGCTGGTTCTCACTGCCTCCTGGAACCTCTTCAAATGCCCCAGACAATTTGGTCCTCTCTGCTTTCCTGCGGACTCCATCCTCAAAAGCACCTTTTTTCGCTTTCGGCAACCTCAGGAGCAAAAAAGACAAACGTCCAGCTTTTGCTGCCACAACACAGGTGCCAGCGGGGAAAAGTAATGCTGGTTCTCACTGCCTCCTGGAACCCTTTCAAATGCCCCAGACAATTTGGTCCTCTCTGCTTTCCTGCGGACTCCATCCTCAAAAGCACCTGTTTTCTCTTTCGGAAACCTCAGGAGCAAAAAAGACAAACGTCCAGCTTTTGCTGCCACAGCAAAGGTGCCAGCGGGGAAAAGTAATGCTGGTCCTCATTGCCTCCTCGAACCTCTTCAAATGCCCCAGACAATTTGGCCCTCTCTGCTTTCCTGCGGACTCCATCCTCAAAAGCACCTTTTTTCGCTTTTGGCAACCTCAGGAGCAAAAAAGACAAAGGTCCAGGTTTTGCTGCCACAGCAAAGGTGCCAGCATGGAAAAGTAATGCTGGTTCTCACTGCCTCCTGGAACCCTTTCAAATGCCCCAGACAATTTGGCCCTCTCTGCTTTCCTGCGGACTCCATCCTCAAAAGCACCTGTTTTCGCTTTTGGCAACCTCAGGAGCAAAAAAGACAAACGTCCAGCTTTTGCTGCCACAGCAAAGGTGCCAGCGGGGAAAAGTAATGCTGGTTCTCACTGCCTCCTGGAACCTCTTCAAATGCCCCAGACAATTTGGTCCTCTCTGCTTTCCTGCGGACTCCATCCTCAAAAGCACCTGTTTTCGCTTTCGGCAACCTCAGGAGCAAAAAAGACAAACGTCCAGCTTTTGCTGCCACAGCACAGGTGCCAGCGGGGAAAAGTAATGCTGGTTCTCACTGCCTCCTGGAACCCTTTCAAATGCCCCAGACAATTTGGCCCTCTCTGCTTTCCTGCGGACTCCATCCTCAAAAGCACCTGTTTTCGCTTTCGGCAACCTCAGGAGCAAAAAAGACAAACGTCCAGCTTTTGCTGCCACAGCAAAGGTGCCAGCGGGGAGAAGTAATGCTGGTTCTCACTGTCTCCTGGAACCCTTTCAAATGCCCCAGACAATTTGGCCCTCTCTGCTTTCCTGCGGACTCCATCCTCAAAAGCACCTGTTTTCGCTTTCGGCAACCTCCGGAGCAAAAAAGACAAATGTCCAGCTTTTGCTGCCACAGCAAAGGTGCCAGCGGGGAAAAGTAATGCTGGTCCTCATTGCCTCCTGGAACCTCTTCAAATGCCCCAGACAATTTGGCCCTCTCTGCTTTCCTGCGGACTCCATCCTCAAAAGCACCTTTCTTCGCTTTCGGCAACCTCCGGAGTAAAAAAGACAAACGTCCAGCTTTTGCTGCCACAGCAAAGGTGCCAGCGGGGAAAAGTAATGCTGGTTCTCACTGCCTCCTGGAACCCTTTCAAATGCCCCAGACAATTTGGTCCTCTCTGCTTTCCTGCGGACTCCATCCTCAAAAGCACCTGTTTTCGCTTTCGGCAACCTCAGGAGCAAAAAAGACAAACGTCCAGCTTTTGCTGCCACAACACAGGTGCCAGCGGGGAAAAGTAATGCTGGTTCTCACTGCCTCCTGGAACCCTTTCAAATGCCCCAGACAATTTGGTCCTCTCTGCTTTCCTGCGGACTCCATCCTCAAAAGCACCTGTTTTCTCTTTCGGCAACCTCAGGAGCAAAAAAGACAAACGTCCAGCTTTTGCTGCCACAGCAAAGGTGCCAGCGGGGAAAAGTAATGCTGGTCCTCATTGCCTCCTGGAACCTCTTCAAATGCCCCAGACAATTTGGCCCTCTCTGCTTTCCTGCGGACTCCATCCTCAAAAGCACCTTTTTTCGCTTTTGGCAACCTCAGGAGCAAAAAAGACAAACGTCCAGCTTTTGCTGCCACAGCAAAGGTGCCAGCGGGGAAAAGTAATGCTGGTTCTCACTGTCTCCTGGAACCCTTTCAAATGCCACAGACAATTTGGCCCTCTCTGCTTTCCTGCGCACTCCATCCTCAAAACCACCTTTTTTCGCTTTCGGCAACCTCAGGAGCAAAAAAGACAAACGTCCAGCTTTTGCTGCCACAGCAAAGGTGCCAGTGGGGAAAAGTAATGCTGGTTCTCACTGCCTCCTGGAACCCTTTCAAATGCCACAGACAATTTGGCCCTCTCTGCTTTCCTGCGGACTCCATCCTCAAAAGCACCTTTTTTCGCTTTCGGCAACCTCAGGAGCAAAAAAGACAAACGTCCAGCTTTTGCTGCCACAGCACAGGTGCCAGCGGGAAAAGTAATGCTGGTTCTCACTGCCTCCTGGAACCCTTTCAAATGCCCCAGACAATTTGGCCCTCTCTGCTTTCCTGCGGACTCCATCCTCAAAAGCACCTGTTTTCGCTTTCGGCAACCTCAGGAGCAAAAAAGACAAACGTCCAGGTTTTGCTGCCACAGCAAAGGTGCCAGCGGGGAAAAGTAATGCTGGTCCTCATTGTCTCCTGGAACCTCTCCAAATGCCACAGACAATTTGTCCCTCTCTGCTTTCCTGCGGACTCCATCCTCAAAAGCACCTGTTTTCGCTTTCGGCAACCTCCGGAGCAAAAAAGACAAACGTCCAGCTTTTGCTGCCACAGCAAAGGTGCCAGCGGGGAAAAGTAATGCTGGTTCTCACTGCCTCCTGGAACCTCTTCAAATGCCCCAGACAATTTGGTCCTCTCTGCTTTCCTGCGGACTCCATCCTCAAAAGCACCTGTTTTCGCTTTCGGCAACCTCAGGAGCAAAAAAGACAAACGTCCAGCTTTTGCTGCCACAACACAGGTGCCAGCGGGAAAAGTAATGCTGGTTCTCACTGCCTCCTGGAACCCTTTCAAATGCCCCAGACAATTTGGTCCTCTCTGCTTTCCTGCGGACTCCATCCTCAAAAGCAACCTGTTTTCTCTTTCGGCAACCTCAGGAGCAAAAAAGACAAACGTCCAGCTTTTGCTGCCACAGCAAAAGGTGCCAGCGGGGAAAAGTAATTGCTGGTCCTCATTGCCTCCTGGAACCTCTTCAAATGCCCCAGACAATTTGGCCCTCTCTGCTTTCCTGCGGACTCCATCCTCAAAAGCACCTTTTTTCGCTTTGGCAACCTCAGGAGCAAAAAAGACAAACGTCCAGCTTTTGCTGCCACAGCAAAGGTGCCAGCGGGGAAAAGTAATGCTGGTTCTCACTGTCTCCTGGAACCCTTTCAAATGCCACAGACAATTTGGCCCTCTCTGCTTTCCTGCGCACTCCATCCTCAAAACCACCTTTTTTCGCTTTCGGCAACCTCAGGAGCAAAAAAGACAAACGTCCAGCTTTTGCTGCCACAGCAAAGGTGCCAGTGGGGAAAAAGTAATGCTGGTTCTCACTGCCTCCTGGAAACCCTTTCAAATGCCACAGACAATTTGGCCCTCTCTGCTTTCCTGCGGACTCCATCCTCAAAAGCACCTTTTTTCGCTTTCGGCAACCTCAGGAGCAAAAAAGACAAACGTCCAGCTTTTGCTGCCACAGCACAGGTGCCAGCGGGGAAAAGTAATGCTGGTTCTCACTGCCTCCTGGAACCCTTTCAAAATGCCCCAGACAATTTGGCCCTCTCTGCTTTCCTGCGGACTCCATCCTCAAAAGCACCTGTTTTCGCTTTCGGCAACCTCAGGAGCAAAAAAGACAAACGTCCAGGTTTTGCTGCCACAGCAAAGGTGCCAGCGGGGAAAAGTAATGCTGGTTCTCACTGCCTCCTGGAACCCTTTCAAATGCCACAGACAATTTGGCCCTCTCTGCTTTCCTGCGGACTCCATCCTCAAAAGCACCTGTTTTCGCTTTTGGCAACCTCAGGAGCAAAAAAGACAAACGTCCAGCTTTTGCTGCCACAGCAAGGTGCCAGCGGGGAAAAGTAATGCTGGTTCTCACTGCCTCCTGGAACCTCTTCAAATGCCCCAGACAATTTGGTCCTCTCTGCTTCCTGCGGACTCCATCCTCAAAAGCACCTGTTTTCGCTTCGGCAACCTCAGGAGCAAAAAAGACAAACGTCCAGCTTTTGCTGCCACAACACAGGTGCCAGCGGGGAAAAGTAATGCTGGTTCTCACTGCCTCCTGGAACCCTTTCAAATTGCCACAGACAATTTGGCCCTCTCTGCTTTCCTGCGGACTCCATCCTCAAAAGCACCTGTTTTCTCTTTCGGCAACCTCCGGAGCAAAAAAGACAAACGTTCAGCTTTTGCTGCCACAGCAAAGGTGCCAGCGGGGAAAAGTAATGCTGGTCCTCATTGCCTCCTCGACCTCTTCAAATGCCCCAGACAATTTGGCCCTCTCTGCTTTCCTGCGGACTCCATCCTCAAAAGCACCTTTTTTCGCTTTCGGCAACCTCAGGAGCAAAAAAGACAAAGGTCCAGGTTTTGCTGCCACAGCAAAGGTGCCAGCATGGAAAGTAATGCTGGTCCTCACTGCCTCCTGGAACCCTTTCAAATGCCCCAGACATTATGGCCCTCTCTGCTTTCCTGCGGACTCCATCCTCAAAAGCACCTGTTTTCGCTTTCGGCAACCTCAGGAGCAAAAAAGACAAACGTCCAGCTTTTGCTGCCACAGCAAAGGTGCCAGCGGGGAAAAGTAATGCTGGTCCTCATTGCCTCCTGGAACCTCTTCAAATGCCCCAGACAATTTGGCCCTCTCTGCTTTCCTGCGGACTCCATCCTCAAAAGCACCTTTTTCGCTTTCGGCATCCTCTGCAGCAAAAAAGACAAATGTCCAGCTTTTGCTGCCACAGCAAAGGTGCCAGCGGGGAAAAGTAATGCTGGTCCTCATTGCCTCCTGGAACCTCTTCAAATGCCCCAGACAATTTGGCCCTCTCTGCTTTCCTGCGGACTCCATCCTCAAAAGCACCTTTTTTCGCTTTTGTCAACCTCAGGAGCAAAAAAGACAAACGTCCAGCTTTTGCTGCCACAGCACAGGTGCCAGCGGGAAAAGTAATGCTGGTTCTCACTGCCTCCTGGAACCCTTTCAAATGCCCCAGACAATTTGGCCCTCTCTGCTTTCCTGCGGACTCCATCCTCAAAGCACCTGTTTTCGCTTTCGGCAACCTCAGGAGCAAAAAAGACAAACGTCCAGCTTTTGCTGCCACAGCAAAGGTGCCAGCGGGGAGAAGTAATGCTGGTTCTCACTGTCTCCTGGAACCCTTTCAAATGCCCCAGACAATTTGGCCCTCTCTGCTTTCCTGCGGACTCCATCCTCAAAAGCACCTGTTTTCGCTTTCGGCAACCTCCGGAGCAAAAAAGACAAATGTCCAGCTTTTGCTGCCACAGCAAAGGTGCCAGCGGGGAAAAGTAATGCTGGTCCTCATTGCCTCCTGGAACCTCTTCAAATGCCCCAGACAATTTGGCCCTCTCTGCTTTCCTGCGGACTCCATCCTCAAAAGCACCTTTCTTCGCTTTCGGCAACCTCCGGAGTAAAAAAGACAAACGTCCAGCTTTTGCTGCCACAGCACAGGTGCCAGCGGGGAAAAGTAATGCTGGTTCTCACTGCCTCCTGGAACCCTTTCAAATGCCCCAGACAATTTGGCCCTCTCTGCTTTCCTGCGGACTCCATCCTCAAAAGCACCTGTTTTCGCTTTCGGCAACCTCAGGAGCAAAAAAGACAAACGTCCAGGTTTTGCTGCCACAGCAAAGGTGCCAGCGGGGAAAAGTAATGCTGGTTCTCACTGCCTCCTGGAACCCTTTCAAATGCCCCAGACAATTTGGCACTCTCTGCTTTCCTGCGGACTCCATCCTCAAAAGCACCTGTTTTCGCTTTTGGCAACCTCAGGAGCAAAAAAGACAAACGTCCAGCTTTTGCTGCCACAGCAAAGGTGCCAGCGGGGAAAAGTAATGCTGGTTCTCACTGCCTCCTGGAACCTCTTCAAATGCCCCAGACAATTTGGTCCTCTCTGCTTTCCTGCGGACTCCATCCTCAAAAGCACCTGTTTTCGCTTTCGGCAACCTCAGGAGCAAAAAAGACAAACGTCCAGCTTTTGCTGCCACAACACAGGTGCCAGCGGGGAAAAGTAATGCTGGTTCTCACTGCCTCCTGGAACCCTTTCAAATGCCCCAGACAATTTGGTCCTCTCTGCTTTCCTGCGGACTCCATCCTCAAAAGCACCTGTTTTCTCTTTCGGCAACCTCAGGAGCAAAAAAGACAAACGTCCAGCTTTTGCTGCCACAGCAAAGGTGCCAGCGGGGAAAAGTAATGCTGGTCCTCATTGCCTCCTCGAACCTCTTCAAATGCCCCAGACAATTTGGCCCTCTCTGCTTTCCTGCGGACTCCATCCTCAAAAGCACCTTTTTTCGCTTTTGGCAACTTCAGGAGCAAAAAAGACAAAGGTCCAGGTTTTGCTGCCACAGCAAAGGTGCCAGCATGGAAAAGTAATGCTGGTCCTCACTGCCTCCTGGAACCCTTTCAAATGCCCCAGACATTATGGCCCTCTCTGCTTTCCTGCGGACTCCATCCTCAAAAGCACCTGTTTTCGCTTTCGGCAACCTCAGGAGCAAAAAAGACAAACGTCCAGCTTTTGCTGCCACAGCAAAGGTGCCAGCGGGGAAAAGTAATGCTGGTCCTCATTGCCTCCTGGAACCTCTTCAAATGCCCCAGACAATTTGGCCCTCTCTGCTTTCCTGCGGACTCCATCCTCAAAAGCACCTTTTTTCGCTTTCGGCATCCTCTGCAGCAAAAAAGACAAATGTCCAGCTTTTGCTGCCACAGCAAAGGTGCCAGCGGGGAAAAGTAATGCTGGTCCTCATTGCCTCCTGGAACCTCTTCAAATGCCCCAGACAATTTGGCCCTCTCTGCTTTCCTGCGGACTCCATCCTCAAAAGCACCTTTTTTCGCTTTTGGCAACCTCAGGAGCAAAAAAGACAAACGTCCAGCTTTTGCTGCCACAGCAAAGGTGCCAGCGGGGAAAAGTAATGCTGGTTCTCACTGCCTCCTGGAACCCTTTCAAATGCCACAGACAATTTGGCCCTCTCTGCTTTCCTGCGCACTCCATCCTCAAAAGCACCTTTTTTTCGCTTTCGGCAACCTCAGGAGCAAAAAAGACAAACGTCCAGCTTTTGCTGCCACAGCAAAGGTGCCAGCGGGGAAAAGTAATGCTGGTTCTCACTGCCTCCTGGAACCTCTTCAAATGCCCCAGACAATTTGGCCCTCTCTGCTTTCCTGCGGACTCCATCCTCAAAAGCACCTGTTTTCGCTTTCGGCAACCTCCGGAGCAAAAAAGACAAACGTCCAGCTTTTGCTGCCACAGCACAGGTGCCAGCGGGGAAAAGTAATGCTGGTTCTCACTGCCTCCTGGAACCCTTTCAAATGCCCCAGACAATTTGGCCCTCTCTGCTTTCCTGCGGACTCCATCCTCAAAAGCACCTGTTTTCGCTTTCGGCAACCTCAGGAGCAAAAAAGACAAACGTCCAGCTTTTGCTGCCACAGCAAAGGTGCCAGCGGGGAAAAGTAATGCTGGTTCTCATTGCCTCCTCGAACCTCTTCAAATGCCCCAGACAATTTGGCCCTCTCTGCTTTCCTGCGCACTCCATCCTCAAAAGCACCTTTTTTCGCTTTTGGCAACCTCAGGAGCAAAAAAGACAAACGTCCAGCTTTTGCTGCCACAGCAAAGGTGCCAGCGGGGAAAAGTAATGCTGGTTCTCACTGTCTCCTGGAACCCTTTCAAATGCCACAGACAATTTGGCCCTCTCTGCTTTCCTGCGCACTCCATCCTCAAAACCACCTTTTTTCGCTTTCGGCAACCTCAGGAGCAAAAAAGACAAACGTCCAGCTTTTGCTGCCACAGCAAAGGTGCCAGTGGGGAAAAGTAATGCTGGTTCTCACTGCCTCCTGGAACCCTTTCAAATGCCACAGACAATTTGGCCCTCTCTGCTTTCCTGCGGACTCCATCCTCAAAAGCACCTTTTTTCGCTTTCGGCAACCTCAGGAGCAAAAAAGACAAACGTCCAGCTTTTGCTGCCACAGCACAGGTGCCAGCGGGGAAAAGTAATGCTGGTTCTCACTGCCTCCTGGAACCCTTTCAAATGCCCCAGACAATTTGGCCCTCTCTGCTTTCCTGCGGACTCCATCCTCAAAAGCACCTGTTTTCGCTTTCGGCAACCTCAGGAGCAAAAAAGACAAACGTCCAGGTTTTGCTGCCACAGCAAAGGTGCCAGCGGGGAAAAGTAATGCTGGTTCTCACTGCCTCCTGGAACCCTTTCAAATGCCCCAGACAATTTGGCCCTCTCTGCTTTCCTGCGGACTCCATCCTCAAAAGCACCTGTTTTCGCTTTTGGCAACCTCAGGAGCAAAAAAGACAAACGTCCAGCTTTTGCTGCCACAGCAAAGGTGCCAGCGGGGAAAAGTAATGCTGGTTCTCACTGCCTCCTGGAACCTCTTCAAATGCCCCAGACAATTTGGTCCTCTCTGCTTTCCTGCGGACTCCATCCTCAAAAGCACCTGTTTTCGCTTTCGGCAACCTCAGGAGCAAAAAAGACAAACATCCAGCTTTTGCTGCCACAGCACAGGTGCCAGCGGGGAAAAGTAATGCTGGTTCTCACTGCCTCCTGGAACCCTTTCAAATGCCCCAGACAATTTGGCCCTCTCTGCTTTCCTGCGGACTCCATCCTCAAAAACACCTGTTTTCGCTTTCGGCAACCTCCGGAGCAAAAAAGACAAACGTCCAGCTTTTGCTGCCACAGCAAAGGTGCCAGCGGGGAAAAGTAATGCTGGTCCTCATTGCCTCCTGGAACCTCTTCAAATGCCCCAGACAATTTGGCCCTCTCTGCTTTCCTGCGGACTCCATCCTCAAAAGCACCTGTTTTCGCTTTCGGCAACCTCAGGAGCAAAACAGACAAACGTCCAGCTTTTGCTGCCACAGCAAAGGTGCCAGCGGGGAAAAGTAATGCTGGTTCTCACTGCCTCCTGGAACCCTTTCAAATGCCCCAGACAATTTGGCCCTCTCTGCTTTCCTGCGGACTCCATCCTCAAAAGCACCTGTTTTCGCTTTCGGCAACCTCAGGAGCAAAAAAGACAAACATCCAGCTTTTTCTGCCACAGCAAAGGTGCCAGCGGGGAGAAGTAATGCTGGTTCTCACTGTCTCCTGGAACCCTTTCAAATGCCCCAGACAATTTGGCCCTCTCTGCTTTCCTGCGGACTCCATCCTCAAAAGCACCTGTTTTCGCTTTCGGCAACCTCAGGAGCAAAAAAGACAAACGTCCAGCTTTTGCTGCCACAGCACAGGTGCCAGCGGGGAAAAGTAATGCTGGTTCTCACTGCCTCCTGGAACCCTTTCAAATGCCACAGACAATTTGGCCCTCTCTGCTTTCCTGCGGACTCCATCCTCAAAAGCACCTGTTTTCGCTTTCGGCAACCTCAGGAGCAAAAAAGACAAACGTCCAGGTTTTGCTGCCACAGCAAAGGTGCCAGCGGGGAAAAGTAATGCTGGTTCTCACTGCCTCCTGGAACCCTTTCAAATGCCCCAGACAATTTGGCCCTCTCTGCTTTCCTGCGGACTCCATCCTCAAAAGCACCTGTTTTCGCTTTTGGCAACCTCAGGAGCAAAAAAGACAAACGTCCAGCTTTTGCTGCCACAGCAAAGGTGCCAGCGGGGAAAAGTAATGCTGGTTCTCACTGCCTCCTGGAACCTCTTCAAATGCCCCAGACAATTTGGTCCTCTCTGCTTTCCTGCGGACTCCATCCTCAAAAGCACCTGTTTTCGCTTTCGGCAACCTCAGGAGCAAAAAAGACAAACGTCCAGCTTTTGCTGCCACAGCACAGGTGCCAGCGGGGAAAAGTAATGCTGGTTCTCACTGCCTCCTGGAACCCTTTCAAATGCCCCAGACAATTTGGCCCTCTCTGCTTTCCTGCGGACTCCATCCTCAAAAACACCTGTTTTCGCTTTCGGCAACCTCCGGAGCAAAAAAGACAAACGTCCAGCTTTTGCTGCCACAGCAAAGGTGCCAGCGGGGAAAAGTAATGCTGGTCCTCATTGCCTCCTGGAACCTCTTCAAATGCCCCAGACAATTTGGCCCTCTCTGCTTTCCTGCGGACTCCATCCTCAAAAGCACCTGTTTTCGCTTTCGGCAACCTCAGGAGCAAAACAGACAAACGTCCAGCTTTTGCTGCCACAGCAAAGGTGCCAGCGGGGAAAAGTAATGCTGGTTCTCACTGCCTCCTGGAACCCTTTCAAATGCCCCAGACAATTTGGCCCTCTCTGCTTTCCTGCGGACTCCATCCTCAAAAGCACCTGTTTTCGCTTTCGGCAACCTCAGGAGCAAAAAAGACAAACATCCAGCTTTTGCTGCCACAGCAAAGGTGCCAGCGGGGAGAAGTAATGCTGGTTCTCACTGTCTCCTGGAACCCTTTCAAATGCCCCAGACAATTTGGCCCTCTCTGCTTTCCTGCGGACTCCATCCTCAAAAGCACCTGTTTTCGCTTTCGGCAACCTCCGGAGCAAAAAAGACAAACGTCCAGCTTTTGCTGCCACAGCAAAGGTGCCAGCGGGGAAAAGTAATGCTGGTCCTCATTGCCTCCTGGAACCTCTTCAAATGCCCCAGACAATTTGGCCCTCTCTGCTTTCCTGCGGACTCCATCCTCAAAAGCACCTTTCTTCGCTTTCGGCAACCTCCGGAGTAAAAAAGACAAACGTCCAGCTTTTGCTGCCACAGCAAAGGTGCCAGCGGGGAAAAGTGATGCTGGTCCTCATTGTCTCCTGGAACCTCTCCAAATGCCACAGACAATTTGGCCCTCTCTGCTTTCCTGCGGACTCCATCCTCAAAAGCACCTGTTTTCGCTTTCGGCAACCTCCGGAGCAAAAAAGACAAACGTCCAGCTTTTATTGCCACAGCAAAGGTGCCAGCGGGGAAAAGTAATGCTGGTTCTCACTGCCTCCTGGAACCTCTTCAAATGCCCCAGACAATTTGGTCCTCTCTGCTTTCCTGCGGACTCCATCCTCAAAAGCACCTGTTTTCGCTTTCGGCAACCTCAGGAGCAAAAAAGACAAACGTCCAGCTTTTGCTGCCACAACACAGGTGCCAGCGGGGAAAAGTAATGCTTGTTCTCACTGCCTCCTGGAACCCTTTCAAATGCCCCAGACAATTTGGCCCTCTCTGCTTTCCTGCGGACTCCATCCTCAAAAGCACCTGTTTTCTCTTTCGGCAACCTCAGGAGCAAAAAAGACAAACGTCCAGCTTTTGCTGCCACAGCAAAGGTGCCAGCGGGGAAAAGTAATGCTGGTCCTCATTGCCTCCTCGAACCTCTTCAAATGCCCCAGACAATTTGGCCCTCTCTGCTTTCCTGCGGACTCCATCCTCAAAAGCACCTTTTTTCGCTTTTGGCAACCTCAGGAGCAAAAAAGACAAACGTCCAGCTTTTGCTGCCACAGCAAAGGTGCCAGCGGGGAAAAGTAATGCTGGTTCTCACTGTCTCCTGGAACCCTTTCAAATGCCACAGACAATTTGGCCCTCTCTGCTTTCCTGCGCACTCCATCCTCAAAAGCACCTTTTTTCGCTTTTGGCAACCTCAGGAGCAAAAAAGACAAACGTCCAGCTTTTGCTGCCACAGCAAAGGTGCCAGCAGGGAAAAGTAATGCTGGTTCTCACTGCCTCCTGGAACCCTTTCAAATGCCCCAGACAATTTGGCCCTCTCTGCTTTCCTGCGGACTCCATCCTCAAAAGCACCTGTTTTCGCTTTCGGCAACCTCAGGAGCAAAAAAGACAAACGTCCAGCTTTTGCTGCCACAGCAAAGGTTCCAGCGGGGAAAAGTAATGCTGGTTCTCACTGCCTCCTGGAACCCTTTCAAATGCCACAGACAATTTGGCCCTCTCTGCTTTCCTGCGGACTCCATCCTCAAAAGCACCTGTTTTCGCTTTCGGCAACCTCAGTAGCAAAAAAGACAAACGTCCAGGTTTTGCTGCCACAGCAAAGGTGCCAGCGGGGAAAAGTAATGCTGGTTCTCACTGTCTCCTGGAACCCTTTCAAATGCCCCAGACAATTTGGCCCTCTCTGCTTTCCTGCGGACTCCATCCTCAAAAGCACCTGTTTTCGCTTTCGGCAGCCTCCGTAACAAAAAAGACAAACGTCCAGCTTTTGCTGCCACAGCAAAGGTGCCAGCGGGGGAAAGTAATGCTGGTCCTCATTGCCTCCTGGAACCTCTTCAAATGCCCCAGACAATTTGGCCCTCTCTGCTTTCCTGCGGACTCCATCCTCAAAAGCACCTGTTTTCGCTTTCGGCAGCCTCCGGAGCAAAAAAGACAAACGTCCAGCTTTTGCTGCCACAGCAAAGGTGCCAGCGGGGAAAAGTGATGCTGGTCCTCATTGTCTCCTGGAACCTCTTCAAATGCCCCAGACAATTTGGCCCTCTCTGCTTTCCTGCGGACTCCATCCTCAAAAGCACCTGTTTTCGCTTTCGGCAACCTCAGGAGCAAAAAAGACAAACGTCCAGCTTTTGCTGCCACAGCAAAGGTGCCAGCGGGGAGAAGTAATGCTGGTTCTCACTGTCTCCTGGAACCCATTCAAATGCCCCAGACAATTTGGCCCTCTCTGCTTTCCTGCGGACTCCATCCTTAAAAGCACCTGTTTTCGCTTTCGGCAACCTCCGGAGCAAAAAAGACAAACGTCCAGCTTTTGCTGCCACAGCAAAGGTGCCAGCGGGGAAAAGTAATGCTGGTCCTCATTGCCTCCTGGAACCTCTTCAAATGCCCCAGACAATTTGGCCCTCTCTGCTTTCCTGCGGACTCCATCCTCAAAAGCACCTGTTTTCGCTTTCGGCAACCTCAGGAGCAAAAAAGACAAACGTCCAGCTTTTGCTGCCACAGCAAAGGTGCCAGCGGGTAAAAGTAATGCTGGTCCTCATTGCCTCCTGGAACCTCTTCAAATGCCCCAGACAATTTGGCCCTCTCTGCTTTCCTGCGGACTCCATCCTCAAAAGCACCTTTTTTCGCTTTCAGCATCCTCCGGAGCAAAAAAGACAAACGTCCAGCTTTTGCTGCCACAGCAAAGGTGCCAGCGGGGGAAAGTAATTCTGGTCCTCATTGCCTCCTGGAACCTCTTCAAATGCCCCAGACAATTTGGCCCTCTCTGCTTTCCTGCGGACTCCATCCTCAAAAGCACCTGTTTTCGCTTTTGGAAGCCTCCGGATCAAAAAAGAAAAACGTCCAGCTTTTGCTGCCACAGAAAAGGTGCCAGCGGGGAAAAGTAATGCTGGTTCTCACTGTCTCCTGGAACCCTTTCAAATGCCACAGACAATTTGGCCCTCTCTGCTTTCCTGTGGACTCCATCCTCAAAAGCACCTTTTTTCGCTTTCGGCAACCTCAGAAGCAAAAAAGACAAACGTCCAGCTTTTGCTGCCACAGCAAAGGTGCCAGCGGGGAGAAGTAATGCTGGTTCTCACTGTCTCCTGGAACCCTTTCAAATGCCCCAGACAATATGGCCCTCTCTGCTTTCCTGCGGACTCCATCCTCAAAAGCACCTGTTTTCGCTTTCGGCAGCCTCCGGAGCAAAAAAGACAAACGTCCAGCTTTTGCTGCCACAGCAAAGGTGCCAGCGGGGAAAAGTAATGCTGGTCCTCATTGCCTCCTGGAACCTCTTCAAATGCCCCAGACAATTTGGCCCTCTCTGCTTTCCTGCGGACTCCATCCTCAAAAGCACCTTTTTTGGCTTTCGGCATCCTCCGGAGCAAAAAAGAAAAACGTCCAGGTTTTGCTGCCACAGCAAAGGTGCCAGCGGGGAAAAGTAATGCTTGTTCTCACTGCCTCCTAGAACCTCTTCAAATGCCCCAGACAATTTGGCACTCTCTGCTTTCCTGCGGACTCTATCCTCAAAAGCACCTGTTTTCGCTTTCGGCAACCTCCGGAGCAAAAAAGACAAACGTCCAGCTTTTGCTGCCATAGCAAAGGTGCCAGCGGGGAAAAGTAATGCTGGTTCTCACTGCCTCCTGGAACATCTTCAAATGCCCCATACAATTTGGCACTCTCTGCTTTCCTGCGGACTCCATCCTCAAAAGCACCTTTTTTCGCTTTCGGCATCCTCCGGAGCAAAAAAGACAAACGTCCAGGTTTTGCTGCCACAGCAAAGGTGCCAGCGGGGAAAAGTAATGCTGGTCCTCATTGCCTCCTGGAACCTCTTCAAATGCCCCAGACAATTTGGCCCTCTCTGCTTTCCTGCGGACTCCATCCTCAAAAGCACCTTTTTTCGCTTTCGGCATCCTCCGGAGCAAAAAAGACAAACGTCCAGCTTTTGCTGCCACAGCAAAGGTGCCAGCAGGGAAAAGTAATGCTGGTTCTCACTGCCTCCTGGAACCCTTTCAAATGCCCCAGACAATTTGGCCCTCTCTGCTTTCCTGCGGACTCCATCCTCAAAAGCACCTGTTTTCGCTTTTGGCAACCTCCGGAGTAAAAAAGACAAACGTCCAGCTTTTGCTGCCACAGCAAAGGTGCCAGCGGGGAAAAGTAATGCTGGTCCTCATTGCCTCCTGGAACCTCTTCAAATGCCCCAGACAATTTGGCCCTCTCTGCTTTCCTGCGGACTCCATCCTCAAAAGCACCTGTTTTACCTTTCGGCAACCTCAGGAGCAAAAAAGACAAACGTCCAGCTTTTGCTGCCATAGCAAAGGTGCCAGCGGGGAAAAGTAATGCTGGTTCTCACTGCCTCCTGGAACCTCTTCAAATGCCCCAGACAATATGGCCCTCTCTGCTTTCCTGCGGACTCCATCCTAAAAAGCACCTTTTTTCGCTTTCGGCAACCTCCGGAGCAAAAAAGACAAACGTCCAGCTTTTCTGCCACAGCAAAGGTGCCAGCGGGGAAAAGTAATGCTGGTTCTCACTGCCTCCTGGAACCTCTTCAAATGCCCCAGACAATTTGGCCCTCTCTGCTTTCCTGCGGACTCCATCCTCAAAAGCACCTGTTTTCGCTTTCGGCAACCTCAGGAGCAAAAAAGACAAACGTCCAGGTTTTGCTGCCACAGCAAAAGTGCCAGCGGGGGAGAAGTAATGCTGGTTCTCACTGTCTCCTGGAACCCTTTCAAATGCCCCAGACAATTTGGCCCTCTCTGCTTTCCTGCGGACTCCATCCTCAAAAGCACCTTTTTTCGCTTTCGGCAGCCTCCGGAGCAAAAAAGACAAACGTCCAGGTTTTGCTGCCACAGCAAAGGTGCCAGCGGGGAAAAGTAATGCTGGTTCTCACTGCCTCCTGGAACCCTTTCAAATGCCCCAGACAATTTGGCCCTCTCTGCTTTCCTGCGGACTCCATCCTCAAAAGCACCTGTTTTCGCTTTCGGCAACCTCCGGAGCAAAAAAGACAAACGTCCAGGTTTTGCTGCCACAGCAAAGGTGCCAGCGGGGAGAAGTAATGCTGGTTCTCACTGTCTCCTGGAACCCTTTCAAATGCCCCAGACAATATGGCCCTCTCTGCTTTCCTGCGGACTCCATCCTCAAAAGCACCTGTTTTCGCTTTCGGCAGCCTCCGGAGCAAAAAGACAAACGTCCAGCTTTTGCTGCCACAGCAAAGGTGCCAGCGGGGAAAAGTAATGCTGGTCCTCATTGCCTCCTGGAACCTCTCCAAATGCCCCAGACAATTTGGCCCTCTCTGCTTTCCTGCGGACTCCATCCTCAAAAGCACCTGTTTTCGCTTTCGGCAACCTCCGGAGCAAAAAAGACAAACGTCCAGCTTTTGCTGCCACAGCAAAGGTGCCAGCGGGGAAAAGTAATGCTGGTTCTCACTGCCTCCTGGAACCTCTTCAAATGCCCCAGACAATTTGGTCCTCTCTGCTTTCCTGCGGACTCCATCCTCAAAAGCACCTGTTTTCGCTTTCGGCAACCTCAGGAGCAAAAAAGACAAACGTCCAGCTTTTGCTGCCACAACACAGGTGCCAGCGGGGAAAAGTAATGCTTGTTCTCACTGCCTCCTGGAACCCTTTCAAATGCCCCAGACAATTTGGCCCTCTCTGCTTTCCTGCGGACTCCATCCTCAAAAGCACCTGTTTTCTCTTTCGGCAACCTCAGGAGCAAAAAAGACAAACGTCCAGCTTTTGCTGCCACAGCAAAGGTGCCAGCGGGGAAAAGTAATGCTGGTCCTCATTGCCTCCTCGAACCTCTTCAAATGCCCCAGACAATTTGGCCCTCTCTGCTTTCCTGCGGACTCCATCCTCAAAAGCACCTTTTTTCGCTTTTGGCAACCTCAGGAGCAAAAAAGACAAACGTCCAGCTTTTGCTGCCACAGCAAAGGTGCCAGCGGGGAAAAGTAATGCTGGTTCTCACTGTCTCCTGGAACCCTTTCAAATGCCACAGACAATTTGGCCCTCTCTGCTTTCCTGCGCACTCCATCCTCAAAAGCACCTTTTTTCGCTTTTGGCAACCTCAGGAGCAAAAAAGACAAACGTCCAGCTTTTGCTGCCACAGCAAAGGTGCCAGCAGGGAAAAGTAATGCTGGTCCTCATTGCCTCCTGGAACCCTTTCAAATGCCCCAGACAATTTGGCCCTCTCTGCTTTCCTGCGGACTCCATCCTCAAAAGCACCTGTTTTCGCTTTCGGCAACCTCAGGAGCAAAAAAGACAAACGTCCAGCTTTTGCTGCCACAGCAAAGGTTCCAGCGGGGAAAAGTAATGCTGGTTCTCACTGCCTCCTGGAACCCTTTCAAATGCCACAGACAATTTGGCCCTCTCTGCTTTCCTGCGGACTCCATCCTCAAAAGCACCTGTTTTCGCTTTCGGCAACCTCAGTAGCAAAAAAGACAAACGTCCAGGTTTTGCTGCCACAGCAAAGGTGCCAGCGGGGAAAAGTAATGCTGGTTCTCACTGTCTCCTGGAACCCTTTCAAATGCCCCAGACAATTTGGCCCTCTCTGCTTTCCTGCGGACTCCATCCTCAAAAGCACCTGTTTTCGCTTTCGGCAGCCTCCGTAACAAAAAAGACAAACGTCCAGCTTTTGCTGCCACAGCAAAGGTGCCAGCGGGGGAAAGTAATGCTGGTCCTCATTGCCTCCTGGAACCTCTTCAAATGCCCCAGACAATTTGGCCCTCTCTGCTTTCCTGCGGACTCCATCCTCAAAAGCACCTGTTTTCGCTTTCGGCAGCCTCCGGAGCAAAAAAGACAAACGTCCAGCTTTTGCTGCCACAGCAAAGGTGCCAGCGGGGAAAAGTGATGCTGGTCCTCATTGTCTCCTGGAACCTCTTCAAATGCCCCAGACAATTTGGCCCTCTCTGCTTTCCTGCGGACTCCATCCTCAAAAGCACCTGTTTTCGCTTTCGGCAACCTCAGGAGCAAAAAAGACAAACGTCCAGCTTTTGCTGCCACAGCAAAGGTGCCAGCGGGGAGAAGTAATGCTGGTTCTCACTGTCTCCTGGAACCCTTTCAAATGCCCCAGACAATTTGGCCCTCTCTGCTTTCCTGCGGACTCCATCCTTAAAAGCACCTGTTTTCGCTTTCGGCAACCTCCGGAGCAAAAAAGACAAACGTCCAGCTTTTGCTGCCACAGCAAAGGTGCCAGCAGGGAAAAGTAATGCTGGTTCTCACTGTCTCCTGGAACCCTTTCAAATGCCCCAGACAATTTGGCCCTCTCTGCTTTCCTGCGGACTCCATCCTCAAAAGCACCTGTTTTTCGCTTTCGGCAGCCTCCGTAACAAAAAAGACAAACGTCCAGCTTTTGCTGCCACAGCAAAGGTGCCAGCGGGTAAAAGTAATGCTGGTCCTCATTGCCTCCTGGAACCTCTTCAAATGCCCCAGACAATTTGGCCCTCTCTGCTTTCCTGCGGACTCCATCCTCAAAAGCACCTTTTTTCGCTTTCAGCATCCTCCGGAGCAAAAAAGACAAACGTCCAGGTTTTGCTGCCACAGCAAAGGTGCCAGCGGGGGAAAGTAATTCTGGTCCTCATTGCCTCCTGGAACCTCTTCAAATGCCCCAGACAATTTGGCCCTCTCTGCTTTCCTGCGGACTCCATCCTCAAAAGCACCTGTTTTCGCTTTTGGAAGCCTCCGGATCAAAAAAGAAAAACGTCCAGCTTTTGCTGCCACAGAAAAGGTGCCAGCGGGGAAAAGTAATGCTGGTTCTCACTGTCTCCTGGAACCCTTTCAAATGCCACAGACAATTTGGCCCTCTCTGCTTTCCTGTGGACTCCATCCTCAAAAGCACCTTTTTTCGCTTTCGGCAACCTCAGAAGCAAAAAAGACAAACGTCCAGCTTTTGCTGCCACAGCAAAGGTGCCAGCGGGGAGAAGTAATGCTGGTTCTCACTGTCTCCTGGAACCCTTTCAAATGCCCCAGACAATATGGCCCTCTCTGCTTTCCTGCGGACTCCATCCTCAAAAGCACCTGTTTTCGCTTTCGGCAGCCTCCGGAGCAAAAAAGACAAACGTCCAGCTTTTGCTGCCACAGCAAAGGTGCCAGCGGGGAAAAGTAATGCTGGTCCTCATTGCCTCCTGGAACCTCTTCAAATGCCCCAGACAATTTGGCCCTCTCTGCTTTCCTGCGGACTCCATCCTCAAAAGCACCTTTTTTGGCTTTCGGCATCCTCCGGAGCAAACAAGAAAAACGTCCAGGTTTTGCTGCCACAGCAAAGGTGCCAGCGGGGAAAAGTAATGCTTGTTCTCACTGCCTCCTAGAACCTCTTCAAATGCCCCAGACAATTTGGCACTCTCTGCTTTCCTGCGGACTCCATCCTCAAAAGCACCTGTTTTCGCTTTCGGCAACCTCCGGAGCAAAAAAGACAAACGTCCAGCTTTTGCTGCCATAGCAAAGGTGCCAGCGGGGAAAAGTAATGCTGGTTCTCACTGCCTCCTGGAACATCTTCAAATGCCCCATACAATTTGGCACTCTCTGCTTTCCTGCGGACTCCATCCTCAAAAGCACCTTTTTTCGCTTTCGGCATCCTCCGGAGCAAAAAAGACAAACGTCCAGGTTTTGCTGCCACAGCAAAGGTGCCAGCGGGGAAAAGTAATGCTGGTCCTCATTGCCTCCTGGAACCTCTTCAAATGCCCCAGACAATTTGGCCCTCTCTGCTTTCCTGCGGACTCCATCCTCAAAAGCACCTTTTTTCGCTTTCGGCATCCTCCGGAGCAAAAAAGACAAACGTCCAGCTTTTGCTGCCACAGCAAAGGTGCCAGCAGGGAAAAGTAATGCTGGTTCTCACTGCCTCCTGGAACCCTTTCAAATGCCCCAGACAATTTGGCCCTCTCTG
>NW_028128900.1:0-89286 GCF_965231255.1 Vanellus vanellus | reverse complement strand
GGAGGCAGTGAGAACCAGCATCACTTTTCCCCGCTGGCACCTTTGCTGTGGCAGCAAAGGCTGGACGTTTGTCTTTTTTGCTCCAGAGAGCGCCGAAAGTGAAAAAAGGTGCTTTTGAGGATAGAGTGCTCAGGAAAGCAGAGAGGGCCAAATTGTCTGGGGCATTTGAAGGGGTTCCAGGAGGCAGTGAGAACCAGCATCACTTTTCCCCGCTGGCATCTTTGCTGTGGCAGCAAAAGCTGGACATTTGTCTTTTTTGCTCCAGAGAGCGCCGAAAGTGAAAAAAGGTGCTTTTGAGGATAGAGTGCTCAGGAAAGCAGAGAGGGCCAAATTGTCTGGGGCATTTGAAGGGGTTCCAGGAGGCAGTTAGAACCAGCATCACTTTTCCCCGCTGGCACTTTTGCTGTGGCAGCAAAAGCTGGACGTTTGTCTTTTTTGCTCCAGAGAGCGCCGAAAGTGAAAAAAGGTGCTTTTGAGGATAGAGTTCTCAGGAAAGCAGAGAGGGTCAAATTGTCTGGGGCATTTGAAGGGGTTCCAGGAGGCAGTGAGAACCAGCATCAATTTTCCCCGCTGGCACCTTTGCTGTGGCAGCAAAAGCTGGACGTTTGTCTTTTTTGCTCCAGAGAGCGCCGAAAGTGAAAAAGGTGCTTTTGAGGATATAGTCCTCAGGAAAGCAGAGAAGGACAAATTGTCTGGGGCATTTGAAGGGGTTCCAGGAGGCAGTGAGGACCAGCATCACTTTTCCCCGCTGGCACCTTTGCTGTGGCAGCAAAAGCTGGACGTTTGTCTTTTTTGCTCCAGACAGCGCCGAAAGTGAAAAAAGGTGCTTTTGAGGATAAAGTCCTCAGGAAAGCAGAGAGGGCCAAATTGTCTGGGGCATTTGAAGGGGTTCCAGGAGGCAGTGAGGACCAGCATCACTTTTCCCCGCTGGCACCTTTGCTGTGGCAGCAAAAGCTGGACGTTTGTCTTTTTTGCTCCAGACAGCGCCGAAAGTGAAAAAAGGTGCTTTTGCGGATAGAGTGCTCAGGAAAGCAGAGAGGGCCAAATTGTCTGGGGCATTTGAAGGGGTTCCAGGAGGCAGTGAGAACCAGCATCACTTTTCCCTGCTGGCACTTTTGCTGTGGCAGCAAAAGCTGGACGTTTGTCTTTTTTGCTCCAGAGAGCGCCTGAAAAAAAGGTGCTTTTGAGGATAAAGTCCTCAGGAAAGCAGAGAGGGCCCAAATTGTCTGGGGCATTTGAAGGGGTTCCAGGAGGCAGTGAGGACCAGCATCACTTTTCCCCGCTGTCACCTTTGCTGTGGCAGCAAAAGCTGGACGTTTGTCTTTTTTGCTCCAGAGAGCGCCGAAAGTTAAAAAAGGTGCTTTTGAGGATAGAGTCCTCAGGAAAGCAGAGAGGGCCAAATTGTCTGGGGCATTTGAAGGGGTTCCAGGAGGCAGTGAGAACCAGCATCACTTTTCCCCGCTGGCATCTTTGCTGTGGCAGCAAAAGCTGGACGTTTGTCTTTTTTGCTCCAGAGAGCGCCGAAAGTGAAAAAGGTGCTTTTGAGGATAGAGTGCTCAGGAAAGCAGAGAGGGCCAAATTGTCTGGGGCATTTGAAGGGGTTCCAGGAGGCAGTGAGAACCAGCATCACTTTTCCCCGCTGGCACCTTTGCTGTGGCAGCAAAAGCTGGGACGTTTGTCTTTTTTTTGCTCCAGACAGCGCCGAAAGTGAAAAAGGTGCTTTTGAGGATAAAGTCCTCAGGAAAGCAGAGAAGGACAAATTGTCTGGGGCATTTGAAGGGGTTCCAGGAGGCAGTGAGAACCAGCATCACTTTTCCCCGCTGGCACCTTTGCTGTGGCAGCAAAGGCTGGACGTTTGTCTTTTTTGCTCCAGAGAGCGCCGAAAGTGAAAAAAAGGTGCTTTTGAGGATAGAGTGCTCAGGAAAGCAGAGAGGGCCAAATTGTCTGGGGCATTTGAAGGGGTTCCAGGAGGCAGTGAGAACCAGCATCACTTTTCCCCGCTGGCATCTTTGCTGTGGCAGCAAAAGCTGGACATTTGTCTTTTTTTGCTCCAGAGAGCGCCGAAAGTGAAAAAAGGTGCTTTTGAGGATAGAGTGCTCAGGAAAGCAGAGAGGGCCAAATTGTCTGGGGCATTTGAAGGGGTTCCAGGAGGCAGTTAGAACCAGCATCACTTTTCCCCGCTGGCACTTTTGCTGTGGCAGCAAAAGCTGGACGTTTGTCTTTTTTGCTCCAGAGAGCGCCGAAAGTGAAAAAAGGTGCTTTTGAGGATAGAGTTCTCAGGAAAGCAGAGAGGGTCAAATTGTCTGGGGCATTTGAAGGGGTTCCAGGGAGGCAGTGAGAACCAGCATCAATTTTCCCCGCTGGCACCTTTGCTGTGGCAGCAAAAGCTGGACGTTTGTCTTTTTGCTCCAGAGAGCGCCGAAAGTGAAAAAGGTGCTTTTGAGGATATAGTCCTCAGGAAAGCAGAGAAGGACAAATTGTCTGGGGCATTTGAAGGGGTTCCAGGAGGCAGTGAGGACCAGCATCACTTTTCCCCGCTGGCACCTTTGCTGTGGCAGCAAAAGCTGGACGTTTGTCTTTTTGCTCCAGACAGCGCCGAAAGTGAAAAAAGGTGCTTTTGAGGATAAAGTCCTCAGGAAAGCAGAGAGGGCCAAATTGTCTGGGGCATTTGAAGGGGTTCCAGGAGGCAGTGAGGACCAGCATCACTTTTCCCCGCTGGCACCTTTGCTGTGGCAGCAAAAGCTGGACGTTTGTCTTTTTGCTCCAGACAGCGCCGAAAGTGAAAAAAGGTGCTTTTGCGGATAGAGTGCTCAGGAAAGCAGAGAGGGCCAAATTGTCTGGGGCATTTGAAGGGGTTCCAGGAGGCAGTGAGAACCAGCATCACTTTTCCCTGCTGGCACTTTGCTGTGGCAGCAAAAGCTGGACGTTTGTCTTTTTTGCTCCAGAGAGCGCCGAAAGTGAAAAAAGGTGCTTTTGAGGATAGAGTCCTCAGGAAAGCAGAGAGGGCCAAATTGTCTGGGGCATTTGAAGGGGTTCCAGGAGGCAGTGAGAACCAGCATGACTTTTCCCCGCTGGCATCTTTGCTGTGGCATCAAAAGCTGGACGTTTGTCTTTTTTGCTCCAGAGAGCGCCGAAAGTGAAAAAAAGGTGCTTTTGAGGATAGAGTCCTCAGGAAAGCAGAGAGGGCCAAATTGTCTGGGGCATTTGAAGGGGTTCCAGGAGGCAGTGAGAACCAGCATCACTTTCCCCGCTGGCATCTTTGCTGTGGCAGCAAAAGCTGGACGTTTGTCTTTTTTGCTCCAGAGAGCGCCGAAAGTGAAAAAAGGTGCTTTTGAGGATAGAGTTCTCAGGAAAGCAGAGAGGGCCAAATTGTCTGGGGCATTTGAAGGGGTTCCAGGAGGCAGTGAGAACCAGCATCACTTTTTCCCCGCTGGCACTTTTGCTGTGGCAGCAAAAGCTGGACGTTTGTCTTTTTTGCTCCAGAGAGCGCCGAAAGTGAAAAAAGGTGCTTTTGAGGATAGAGTGCTCAGGAAAGCAGAGAGGGCCAAATTGTCTGGGGCATTTGAAGGGGTTCCAGGAGGCAGTGAGAACCAGCATCACTTTTCCCTGCTGGCACCTTTGCTGTGGCAGCAAAAGCTGGACGTTTGTCTTTTTTGCTCCAGAGAGCGCCGAAAGTGAAAAAAGGTGCTTTTGAGGATAGAGTCCTCAGGAAAGCAGAGAGGGTCCAAAATTGTCTGGGGCATTTGAAGGGGTTCCAGGAGGCAGTGAGAACCAGCATCACTTTTCCCCGCTGGCACCTTTGCTGTGGCAGCAAAAGCTGGACGTTTGTCTTTTTGCTCCAGAGAGCGCCGAAAGTGAAAAAGGTGCTTTTGAGGATAAAGTCCTCAGGAAAGCAGAGAGGGCCAAATTGTCTGGGGCATTTGAAGGGGTTCCAGGAGGCAGTGAGGACCAGCATCACTTTTCCCCGCTGGCACCTTTGCTGTGGCAGCAAAGGCTGGACGTTTGTCTTTTTTGCTCCAGAGAGGGCCGAAAGTGAAAAAAGGTGCTTTTGAGGATAGAGTCCTCAGGAAAGCAGAGAGGGCCAAATTGTCTGGGGCATTTGAAGGGGTTCCAGGAGGCAGTGAGAACCAGCATCACTTTTCCCCGCTGGCATCTTTGCTGTGGCAGCAAAAGCTGGACGTTTGGTCTTTTTTGCTCCAGAGAGCGCCGAAAGTGAAAAAAGGTGCTTTTGAGGATAGAGTGCTCAGGAAAGCAGAGAGGGCCAAATTGTCTGGGGCATTTTGAAGGGGTTCCAGGAGGCAGTTAGAACCAGCATCACTTTTCCCCACTGGCACTTTTGCTGTGGCAGCAAAAGCTGGACATTTGTCTTTTTTGCTCCAGAGAGCGCCGAAAGTGAAAAAAGGTGCTTTTGAGGATAGAGTGCTCAGGAAAGCAGAGAGGCCAAATTGTCTGGGGCATTTGAAGGGGTTCCAGGAGGCAGTTAGAACCAGCATCACTTTTCCCCACTGGCACTTTTGCTGTGGCAGCAAAAGCTGGACATTTGTCTTTTTTGCTCCAGAGAGCGCCGAAAGTGAAAAAAGGTGCTTTTGAGGATAGAGTGCTCAGGAAAGCAGAGAGGGCCAAATTGTCTGGGGCATTTGAAGGGGTTCCAGGAGGCAGTTAGAACCAGCATCACTTTTCCCCACTGGCACTTTTGCTGTGGCAGCAAAAGCTGGACATTTGTCTTTTTTGCTCCAGAGAGCGCCGAAAGTGAAAAAAGGTGCTTTTGAGGATAGAGTGCTCAGGAAAGCAGAGAGGGCCAAATTGTCTGGGGCATTTGAAGAGGTTCCAGGAGGCAGTGAGAACCAGCATCACTTTTCCCCGCTGGCACCTTTGCTGTGGCAGCAAAAGCTGGACGTTTGTCTTTTTTGCTCCAGAGAGCGCCGAAAGTGAAAAAGGTGCTTTTGAGGATAAAGTCCTCAGGAAAGCAGAGAAGGACAAATTGTCTGGGGCATTTGAAGGGGTTCCAGGAGGCAGTGAGGACCAGCATCACTTTTCCCCGCTGGCACCTTTGCTGTGGCAGCAAAAGCTGGGACGTTTGTCTTTTTGCTCCAGACAGCCCCGAAAGTTAAAAAAGGTGCTTTTGCGGATAGAGTGCGCAGGAAAGCAGAGAGGGCCAAATTGTCTGGGGCATTTGAAGGGGTTCCAGGAGGCAGTGAGAACCAGCATCACTTTTCCCCGCTGGCACCTTTGCTGTGGCAGCAAAAGCTGGACGTTTGTCTTTTTTGCTCCAGAGAGCACCGAAAGTGAAAAAAGGTTCTTTTGAGGATAGAGTCCTCAGGAAAGCAGAGAGGGCCAAATTGTCTGGGGCATTTGAAGGGGTTCCAGGAGGCAGTGAGGACCAGCATCACTTTTCCCCGCTGGCACCTTTGCTGTGGCAGCAAAAGCTGGACGTTTGTCTTTTTTGCTCCAGACAGCGCCGAAAGTGAAAAAAGGTGCTTTTGAGGATAAAGTCCTCAGGAAAGCAGAGAGGGCCAAATTGTCTGGGGCATTTGAAGGGGTTCCAGGAGGCAGTGAGGACCAGCATCACTTTTCCCCGCTGGCACCTTTGCTGTGGCAGCAAAAGCTGGACGTTTGTCTTTTTTGCTCCAGAGAGCGCCGAAAGTGAAAAAAGGTGCTTTTGCGGATAGAGTGCTCAGGAAAGCAGAGAGGGCCAAATTGTCTGGGGCATTTGAAGGGGTTCCAGGAGGCAGTGAGAACCAGCATCACTTTTCCCCGCTGGCACTTTTGCTGTGGCAGCAAAAGCTGGACGTTTGTCTTTTTTGCTCCAGAGAGCGCCGAAAGTGAAAAAAGGTGCTTTTGAGGATAGAGTCCTCAGGAAAGCAGAGAGGGCCAAATTGTCTGGGGCATTTGAAGGGGTTCCAGGAGGCAGTGAGAACCAGCATCACTTTTCCCCGCTGGCACTTTTGCTGTGGCAGCAAAAGCTGGACGTTTGTCTTTTTTGCTCCAGACAGCCCCGAAAGTTAAAAAAGGTGCTTTTGAGGATAGAGTTCTCAGGAAAGCAGAGAGGGCCAAATTGTCTGGGGCATTTGAAGGGGTTCCAGGAGGCAGTGAGGACCAGCATCACTTTCCCCGCTGGCACCTTTGCTGTGGCAGGAAAAGCTGGACGTTTGTCTTTTTGCTCCAGAGAGCGCCGAAAGTGAAAAAAGGTGCTTTTGAGTATAGAGTCCTCAGGAAGCAGAGAGGGCCAAATTGTCTGGGGCATTTGAAGGGGTTCCAGGAGGCAGTGAGAACCAGCATCACTTTTCCCCGCTGGCACTTTTGCTGTGGCAGCAAAAGCTGGACGTTTGTCTTTTTTGCTCCAGAGAGCGCCGAAAGTGAAAAATGGTGCTTTTGAGGATAGAGTTCTCAGGAAAGCAGAGAGGGCCAAATTGTCTGGGGCATTTGAAGGGGTTCCAGGAGGCAGTGAGAACAAGCATAACTTTTCCCTGCTGGCACCTTTGCTGTGGCAGCAAAAGCTGGACGTTTGTCTTTTTTGCTCCAGAGAGCCGAAAGTGAAAAAAGGTGCTTTTGAGGATAGAGTCCTCAGGAAAGCAGAGAGGGTCAAATTGTCTGGGGCATTTGAAGGGGTTCCAGGAGGCAGTGAGAACCAGCATCACTTTTCCCCGCTGGCACCTTTGCTGTGGCAGCAAAAGCTGGACGTTTGTCTTTTTTGCTCCAGAGAGCGCCGAAAGTGAAAAAAGGTGCTTTTGAGGATAGAGTCCTCAGGAAAGCAGAGAGGGCCAAATTGTCTGGGGCATTCGAAGGGGTTCCAGGAGGCAGTGAGGACCAGCATCACTTTTCCCCGCTGGCACCTTTGCTGTGGCAGCAAAAGCTGGACGTTTGTCTTTTTTGCTCCAGAGAGCACCGAAAGTGAAGAAATGTGCTTTTGAGGATGGAGTCCTCAGGAAAGCAGAGAGGGCCAAATTGTCTGGGGCATTTGAAGGGGTTCCAGGAGGCAGTGAGGACCAGCATCACTTTTCCCCGCTGGCACTTTTGCTGTGGCAGCAAAAGCTGGACGTTTGTCTTTTTTGCTCCAGACAGCTCCGAAAGTGAAAAAAGGTGCTTTTGAGGATAAAGTCCTCAGGAAAGCAGAGAGGGCCAAATTGTCTGGGGCATTTGAAGGGGGTTCCAGGAGGCAGTGAGAACCAGCATCACTTTTCCCCGCTGGCATCTTTGCTGTGGCAGCAAAAGCTGGACGTTTGTCTTTTTTGCTCCAGAGAGCGCCGAAAGTGAAAAAAGGTGCTTTTGAGGATAGAGTTCTCAGGAAAGCAGAGAGGGCCAAATTGTCTGGGGCATTTGAAGGGGTTCCAGGAGGCAGTGAGAACCAGCATCACTTTTCCCCGCTGGCACTTTTGCTGTGGCAGCAAAAGCTGGACGTTTTTCTTTTTTGCTCCAGAGAGCGCCGAAAGTGAAAAAAGGTGCTTTTGAGGATAGAGTGCTCAGGAAAGCAGAGAGGGCCAAATTGTCTGGGGCATTTGAAGGGGTTCCAGGAGGCAGTGAGAACCAGCATCACTTTTCCCTGCTGGCACCTTTGCTGTGGCAGCAAAAGCTGGACGTTTGTCTTTTTTGCTCCAGAGAGCGCCGAAAGTGAAAAAAGGTGCTTTTGAGGATAGAGTCCTCAGGAAAGCAGAGAGGGTCAAATTGTCTGGGGCATTTGAAGGGGTTCCAGGAGGCAGTGAGAACCAGCATCACTTTTCCCCGCTGGCACCTTTGCTGTGGCAGCAAAAGCTGGACGTTTGTCTTTTTTGCTCCAGAGAGCGCCGAAAGTGAAAAAGGTGCTTTTGAGGATAAAGTCCTCAGGAAAGCAGAGAGGGCCAAATTGTCTGGGGCATTTGAAGGGGTTCCAGGAGGCAGTGAGGACCAGCATCACTTTTCCCCGCTGGCACCTTTGCTGTGGCAGCAAAGGCTGGACGTTTGTCTTTTTTGCTCCAGAGAGGGCCGAAAGTGAAAAAAGGTGCTTTTGAGGATAGAGTCCTCAGGAAAGCAGAGAGGGCCAAATTGTCTGGGGCATTTGAAGGGGTTCCAGGAGGCAGTGAGAACCAGCATCACTTTTCCCCGCTGGCATCTTTGCTGTGGCAGCAAAAGCTGGACGTTTGTCTTTTTTGCTCCAGAGAGCGCCGAAAGTGAAAAAAGGTGCTTTTGAGGATAGAGTGCTCAGGAAAGCAGAGAGGGCCAAATTGTCTGGGGCATTTGAAGGGGTTCCAGGAGGCAGTTAGAACCAGCATCACTTTTCCCCACTGGCACTTTTGCTGTGGCAGCAAAAGCTGGACATTTGTCTTTTTTGCTCCAGAGAGCGCCGAAAGTGAAAAAAAGGTGCTTTTGAGGATAGAGTGCTCAGGAAAGCAGAGAGGGCCAAATTGTCTGGGGCATTTGAAGGGGTTCCAGGAGGCAGTTAGAACCAGCATCACTTTTCCCCACTGGCACTTTTGCTGTGGCAGCAAAAGCTGGACATTTGTCTTTTTTGCTCCAGAGAGCGCCGAAAGTGAAAAAAGGTGCTTTTGAGGATAGAGTGCTCAGGAAAGCAGAGAGGGCCAAATTGTCTGGGGCATTTGAAGGGGTTCCAGGAGGCAGTTAGAACCAGCATCACTTTTCCCCACTGGCACTTTTGCTGTGGCAGCAAAAGCTGGACATTTGTCTTTTTTGCTCCAGAGAGCGCCGAAAGTGAAAAAAGGTGCTTTTGAGGATAGAGTGCTCAGGAAAGCAGAGAGGGCCAAATTGTCTGGGGCATTTGAAGGGGTTCCAGGAGGCAGTGAGAACCAGCATCACTTTTCCCCGCTGGCACCTTTGCTGTGGCAGCAAAAGCTGGACGTTTGTCTTTTTTGCTCCAGAGAGCGCCGAAAGTGAAAAAGGTGCTTTTGAGGATAAAGTCCTCAGGAAAGCAGAGAAGGACAAATTGTCTGGGGCATTTGAAGGGGTTCCAGGAGGCAGTGAGGACCAGCATCACTTTTCCCCGCTGGCACCTTTGCTGTGGCAGCAAAAGCTGGACGTTTGTCTTTTTTGCTCCAGACAGCCCCGAAAGTTAAAAAAGGTGCTTTTGCGGATAGAGTGCGCAGGAAAGCAGAGAGGGCCAAATTGTCTGGGGCATTTGAAGGGGTTCCAGGAGGCAGTGAGAACCAGCATCACTTTTCCCCGCTGGCACCTTTGCTGTGGCAGCAAAAGCTGGACGTTTGTCTTTTTTGCTCCAGAGAGCACCGAAAGTGAAAAAAGGTTCTTTTGAGGATAGAGTCCTCAGGAAAGCAGAGAGGGCCAAATTGTCTGGGGCATTTGAAGGGGTTCCAGGAGGCAGTGAGGACCAGCATCACTTTTCCCCGCTGGCACCTTTGCTGTGGCAGCAAAAGCTGGACGTTTGTCTTTTTTGCTCCAGACAGCGCCGAAAGTGAAAAAAGGTGCTTTTGAGGATAAAGTCCTCAGGAAAGCAGAGAGGGCCAAATTGTCTGGGGCATTTGAAGGGGTTCCAGGAGGCAGTGAGGACCAGCATCACTTTTCCCCGCTGGCACCTTTGCTGTGGCAGCAAAAGCTGGACGTTTGTCTTTTTTGCTCCAGAGAGCGCCGAAAGTGAAAAAAGGTGCTTTTGCGGATAGAGTGCTCAGGAAAGCAGAGAGGGCCAAATTGTCTGGGGCATTTGAAGGGGTTCCAGGAGGCAGTGAGAACCAGCATCACTTTTCCCCGCTGGCACTTTTGCTGTGGCAGCAAAAGCTGGACGTTTGTCTTTTTTGCTCCAGAGAGCGCCGAAAGTGAAAAAAGGTGCTTTTGAGGATAGAGTCCTCAGGAAAGCAGAGAGGGCCAAATTGTCTGGGGCATTTGAAGGGGTTCCAGGAGGCAGTGAGAACCAGCATCACTTTTCCCCGCTGGCACTTTTGCTGTGGCAGCAAAAGCTGGACGTTTGTCTTTTTTGCTCCAGACAGCCCCGAAAGTGAAAAAAGGTGCTTTTGAGGATAGAGTTCTCAGGAAAGCAGAGAGGGCCAAATTGTCTGGGGCATTTGAAGGGGTTCCAGGAGGCAGTGAGGACCAGCATCACTTTTCCCCGCTGGCACCTTTGCTGTGGCAGGAAAAGCTGGACGTTTGTCTTTTTTGCTCCAGAGAGCGCCGAAAGTGAAAAAAGGTGCTTTTGAGTATAGAGTCCTCAGGAAAGCAGAGAGGGCCAAATTGTCTGGGGCATTTGAAGGGGTTCCAGGAGGCAGTGAGAACCAGCATCACTTTTCCCCGCTGGCACTTTTGCTGTGGCAGCAAAAGCTGGACGTTTGTCTTTTTTGCTCCAGAGAGCGCCGAAAGTGAAAAATGGTGCTTTTGAGGATAGAGTTCTCAGGAAAGCAGAGAGGGCCAAATTGTCTGGGGCATTTGAAGGGGTTCCAGGAGGCAGTGAGAACAAGCATAACTTTTCCCTGCTGGCACCTTTGCTGTGGCAGCAAAAGCTGGACGTTTGTCTTTTTTGCTCCAGAGAGCGCCGAAAGTGAAAAAAGGTGCTTTTGAGGATAGAGTCCTCAGGAAAGCAGAGAGGGTCAAATTGTCTGGGGCATTTGAAGGGGTTCCAGGAGGCAGTGAGAACCAGCATCACTTTTCCCCGCTGGCACCTTTGCTGTGGCAGCAAAAGCTGGACGTTTGTCTTTTTTGCTCCAGAGAGCGCCGAAAGTGAAAAAAGGTGCTTTTGAGGATAGAGTCCTCAGGAAAGCAGAGAGGGCCAAATTGTCTGGGGCATTCGAAGGGGTTCCAGGAGGCAGTGAGGACCAGCATCACTTTTCCCCGCTGGCACCTTTGCTGTGGCAGCAAAAGCTGGACGTTTGTCTTTTTTGCTCCAGAGAGCACCGAAAGTGAAGAAATGTGCTTTTGAGGATGGAGTCCTCAGGAAAGCAGAGAGGGCCAAATTGTCTGGGGCATTTGAAGGGGTTCCAGGAGGCAGTGAGGACCAGCATCACTTTTCCCCGCTGGCACTTTTGCTGTGGCAGCAAAAGCTGGACGTTTGTCTTTTTTGCTCCAGACAGCTCCGAAAGTGAAAAAAGGTGCTTTTGAGGATAAAGTCCTCAGGAAAGCAGAGAGGGCCAAATTGTCTGGGGCATTTGAAGGGGTTCCAGGAGGCAGTGAGGACCAGCATCACTTTTCCCCGCTGTCACCTTTGCTGTGGCAGCAAAAGCTGGACGTTTGTCTTTTTTGCTCCAGAGAGCGCCGAAAGTGAAAAAAGGTGCTTTTGAGGATAGAGTGCTCAGGAAAGCAGAGAGGGCCAAATTGTCTGGGGCATTTGAAGGGGTTCCAGGAGGCAGTGAGAACCAGCATCACTTTTCCCCGCTGGCACTTTTGCTGTGGCAGCAAAAGCTGGACGTTTGTCTTTTTTGCTCCAGAGAGCGCCGAAAGTGAAAAAAGGTGCTTTTGAGGATAGAGTCCTCAGGAAAGCAGAGAGGGTCAAATTGTCTGGGGCATTTGAAGGGGTTCCAGGAGGCAGTGAGAACCAGCATCACTTTTCCCCGCTGGCACCTTTGCTGTGGCAGCAAAAGCTGGACGTTTGTCTTTTTTGCTCCAGAGAGCGCCGAAAGTGAAAAAGGTGCTTTTGAGGATAAAGTCCTCAGGAAAGCAGAGAGGGCCAAATTGTCTGGGGCATTTGAAGGGGTTCCAGGAGGCAGTGAGGACCAGCATCACTTTTCCCCGCTGGCACCTTTGCTGTGGCAGCAAAGGCTGGACGTTTGTCTTTTTTGCTCCAGAGAGGGCCGAAAGTGAAAAAAGGTGCTTTTGAGGATAGAGTCCTCAGGAAAGCAGAGAGGGCCAAATTGTCTGGGGCATTTGAAGGGGTTCCAGGAGGCAGTGAGAACCAGCATCACTTTTCCCCGCTGGCATCTTTGCTGTGGCAGCAAAAGCTGGACGTTTGTCTTTTTTGCTCCAGAGAGCGCCGAAAGTGAAAAAAGGTGCTTTTGAGGATAGAGTGCTCAGGAAAGCAGAGAGGGCCAAATTGTCTGGGGCATTTGAAGGGGTTCCAGGAGGCAGTTAGAACCAGCATCACTTTTCCCCACTGGCACTTTTGCTGTGGCAGCAAAAGCTGGACATTTGTCTTTTTTGCTCCAGAGAGCGCCGAAAGTGAAAAAAGGTGCTTTTGAGGATAGAGTGCTCAGGAAAGCAGAGAGGGCCAAATTGTCTGGGGCATTTGAAGGGGTTCCAGGAGGCAGTTAGAACCAGCATCACTTTTCCCCACTGGCACTTTTGCTGTGGCAGCAAAAGCTGGACATTTGTCTTTTTTGCTCCAGAGAGCGCCGAAAGTGAAAAAAGGTGCTTTTGAGGATAGAGTGCTCAGGAAAGCAGAGAGGGCCAAATTGTCTGGGGCATTTGAAGGGGTTCCAGGAGGCAGTTAGAACCAGCATCACTTTTCCCCACTGGCACTTTTGCTGTGGCAGCAAAAGCTGGACATTTGTCTTTTTTGCTCCAGAGAGCGCCGAAAGTGAAAAAAGGTGCTTTTGAGGATAGAGTGCTCAGGAAAGCAGAGAGGGCCAAATTGTCTGGGGCATTTGAAGGGGTTCCAGGAGGCAGTGAGAACCAGCATCACTTTTCCCCGCTGGCACCTTTGCTGTGGCAGCAAAAGCTGGACGTTTGTCTTTTTTGCTCCAGAGAGCGCCGAAAGTGAAAAAGGTGCTTTTGAGGATAAAGTCCTCAGGAAAGCAGAGAAGGACAAATTGTCTGGGGCATTTGAAGGGGTTCCAGGAGGCAGTGAGGACCAGCATCACTTTTCCCCGCTGGCACCTTTGCTGTGGCAGCAAAAGCTGGACGTTTGTCTTTTTTGCTCCAGAGAGCCCCGAAAGTTAAAAAAGGTGCTTTTGCGGATAGAGTGCGCAGGAAAGCAGAGAGGGCCAAATTGTCTGGGGCATTTGAAGGGGTTCCAGGAGGCAGTGAGAACCAGCATCACTTTTCCCCGCTGGCACCTTTGCTGTGGCAGCAAAAGCTGGACGTTTGTCTTTTTTGCTCCAGAGAGCACCGAAAGTGAAAAAAGGTTCTTTTGAGGATAGAGTCCTCAGGAAAGCAGAGAGGGCCAAATTGTCTGGGGCATTTGAAGGGGTTCCAGGAGGCAGTGAGGACCAGCATCACTTTTCCCCGCTGGCACCTTTGCTGTGGCAGCAAAAGCTGGACGTTTGTCTTTTTTGCTCCAGACAGCGCCGAAAGTGAAAAAAGGTGCTTTTGAGGATAAAGTCCTCAGGAAAGCAGAGAGGGCCAAATTGTCTGGGGCATTTGAAGGGGTTCCAGGAGGCAGTGAGGACCAGCATCACTTTTCCCCGCTGGCACCTTTGCTGTGGCAGCAAAAGCTGGACGTTTGTCTTTTTTGCTCCAGAGAGCGCCGAAAGTGAAAAAAGGTGCTTTTGCGGATAGAGTGCTCAGGAAAGCAGAGAGGGCCAAATTGTCTGGGGCATTTGAAGGGGTTCCAGGAGGCAGTGAGAACCAGCATCACTTTTCCCCGCTGGCACTTTTGCTGTGGCAGCAAAAGCTGGACGTTTGTCTTTTTTGCTCCAGAGAGCGCCGAAAGTGAAAAAAGGTGCTTTTGAGGATAGAGTCCTCAGGAAAGCAGAGAGGGCCAAATTGTCTGGGGCATTTGAAGGGGTTCCAGGAGGCAGTGAGAACCAGCATCACTTTTCCCCGCTGGCACTTTTGCTGTGGCAGCAAAAGCTGGACGTTTGTCTTTTTTGCTCCAGACAGCCCCGAAAGTGAAAAAAGGTGCTTTTGAGGATAGAGTTCTCAGGAAAGCAGAGAGGGCCAAATTGTCTGGGGCATTTGAAGGGGTTCCAGGAGGCAGTGAGGACCAGCATCACTTTTCCCCGCTGGCACCTTTGCTGTGGCAGGAAAAGCTGGACGTTTGTCTTTTTTGCTCCAGAGAGCGCCGAAAGTGAAAAAAGGTGCTTTTGAGTATAGAGTCCTCAGGAAAGCAGAGAGGGCCAAATTGTCTGGGGCATTTGAAGGGGTTCCAGGAGGCAGTGAGAACCAGCATCACTTTTCCCCGCTGGCACTTTTGCTGTGGCAGCAAAAGCTGGACGTTTGTCTTTTTTGCTCCAGAGAGCGCCGAAAGTGAAAAATGGTGCTTTTGAGGATAGAGTTCTCAGGAAAGCAGAGAGGGCCAAATTGTCTGGGGCATTTGAAGGGGTTCCAGGAGGCAGTGAGAACAAGCATAACTTTTCCCTGCTGGCACCTTTGCTGTGGCAGCAAAAGCTGGACGTTTGTCTTTTTTGCTCCAGAGAGCGCCGAAAGTGAAAAAAGGTGCTTTTGAGGATAGAGTCCTCAGGAAAGCAGAGAGGGTCAAATTGTCTGGGGCATTTGAAGGGGTTCCAGGAGGCAGTGAGAACCAGCATCACTTTTCCCCGCTGGCACCTTTGCTGTGGCAGCAAAAGCTGGACGTTTGTCTTTTTTGCTCCAGAGAGCGCCGAAAGTGAAAAAAGGTGCTTTTGAGGATAGAGTCCTCAGGAAAGCAGAGAGGGCCAAATTGTCTGGGGCATTCGAAGGGGTTCCAGGAGGCAGTGAGGACCAGCATCACTTTTCCCCGCTGGCACCTTTGCTGTGGCAGCAAAAGCTGGACGTTTGTCTTTTTTGCTCCAGAGAGCACCGAAAGTGAAGAAATGTGCTTTTGAGGATGGAGTCCTCAGGAAAGCAGAGAGGGCCAAATTGTCTGGGGCATTTGAAGGGGTTCCAGGAGGCAGTGAGGACCAGCATCACTTTTCCCCGCTGGCACTTTTGCTGTGGCAGCAAAAGCTGGACGTTTGTCTTTTTTGCTCCAGACAGCTCCGAAAGTGAAAAAAGGTGCTTTTGAGGATAAAGTCCTCAGGAAAGCAGAGAGGGCCAAATTGTCTGGGGCATTTGAAGGGGTTCCAGGAGGCAGTGAGGACCAGCATCACTTTTCCCCGCTGTCACCTTTGCTGTGGCAGCAAAAGCTGGACGTTTGTCTTTTTTGCTCCAGAGAGCGCCGAAAGTGAAAAAAGGTGCTTTTGAGGATAGAGTGCTCAGGAAAGCAGAGAGGGCCAAATTGTCTGGGGCATTTGAAGGGGTTCCAGGAGGCAGTGAGAACCAGCATCACTTTTCCCCGCTGGCACTTTTGCTGTGGCAGCAAAAGCTGGACGTTTGTCTTTTTTGCTCCAGAGAGCGCCGAAAGTGAAAAAAGGTGCTTTTGAGGATAGAGTCCTCAGGAAAGCAGAGAGGGCCAAATTGTCTGGGGCATTTGAAGGGGTTCCAGGAGGCAGTGAGGACCAGCATCACTTTTCCCCGCTGGCACCTTTGCTGTGGCAGCAAAAGCTGGACGTTTGTCTTTTTTGCTCCAGACAGCGCCGAAAGTGAAAAAAGGTGCTTTTGAGGATAAAGTCCTCAGGAAAGCAGAGAGGGCCAAATTGTCTGGGGCATTTGAAGGGGTTCCAGGAGGCAGTGAGAACCAGCATCACTTTTCCCCGCTGGCACCTTTGCTGTGGCAGCAAAAGCTGGACGTTTGTCTTTTTTGCTCCAGAGAGCGCCGAAAGTGAAAAAAGGTGCTTTTGAGGATAGAGTCCTCAGGAAAGCAGAGAGGGCCAAATTGTCTGGGGCATTTGAAGGGGTTCCAGGAGGCAGTGAGGACCAGCATCACTTTTCCCCGCTGGCACCTTTGCTGTGGCAGCAAAAGCTGGACGTTTGTCTTTTTTGCTACAGACAGGGACGAAAATGAAAAAAGGTGCTTTTGAGGATAGAGTCCTCAGGAAAGCAGAGAGGGCCAAATTGTCTGGGGCATTTGAAGGGGTTCCAGGAGGCAGTGAGGACCAGCATCACTTTTCCCCGCTGGCACCTTTGCTGTGGCAGCAAAAGCTGGACGTTTGTCTTTTTTGCTCCAGAGAGCGCCGAAAGTGAAAAAAGGTGCTTTTGAGGATAGAGTGCTCAGGAAAGCAGAGAGGGCCAAATTGTCTGGGGCATTTGAAGGGGTTCCAGGAGGCAGTTAGAACCAGCATCACTTTTCCCCACTGGCACTTTTGCTGTGGCAGCAAAAGCTGGACATTTGTCTTTTTTGCTCCAGAGAGCGCCGAAAGTGAAAAAAGGTGCTTTTGAGGATAGAGTGCTCAGGAAAGCAGAGAGGGCCAAATTGTCTGGGGCATTTGAAGGGGTTCCAGGAGGCAGTTAGAACCAGCATCACTTTTCCCCACTGGCACTTTTGCTGTGGCAGCAAAAGCTGGACATTTGTCTTTTTTGCTCCAGAGAGCGCCGAAAGTGAAAAAAGGTGCTTTTGAGGATAGAGTGCTCAGGAAAGCAGAGAGGGCCAAATTGTCTGGGGCATTTGAAGGGGTTCCAGGAGGCAGTTAGAACCAGCATCACTTTTCCCCACTGGCACTTTTGCTGTGGCAGCAAAAGCTGGACATTTGTCTTTTTTGCTCCAGAGAGCGCCGAAAGTGAAAAAAGGTGCTTTTGAGGATAGAGTGCTCAGGAAAGCAGAGAGGGCCAAATTGTCTGGGGCATTTGAAGGGGTTCCAGGAGGCAGTGAGAACCAGCATCACTTTTCCCCGCTGGCACCTTTGCTGTGGCAGCAAAAGCTGGACGTTTGTCTTTTTTGCTCCAGAGAGCGCCGAAAGTGAAAAAGGTGCTTTTGAGGATAAAGTCCTCAGGAAAGCAGAGAAGGACAAATTGTCTGGGGCATTTGAAGGGGTTCCAGGAGGCAGTGAGGACCAGCATCACTTTTCCCCGCTGGCACCTTTGCTGTGGCAGCAAAAGCTGGACGTTTGTCTTTTTTGCTCCAGACAGCCCCGAAAGTTAAAAAAGGTGCTTTTGCGGATAGAGTGCGCAGGAAAGCAGAGAGGGCCAAATTGTCTGGGGCATTTGAAGGGGTTCCAGGAGGCAGTGAGAACCAGCATCACTTTTCCCCGCTGGCACCTTTGCTGTGGCAGCAAAAGCTGGACGTTTGTCTTTTTTGCTCCAGAGAGCACCGAAAGTGAAAAAAGGTTCTTTTGAGGATAGAGTCCTCAGGAAAGCAGAGAGGGCCAAATTGTCTGGGGCATTTGAAGGGGTTCCAGGAGGCAGTGAGGACCAGCATCACTTTTCCCCGCTGGCACCTTTGCTGTGGCAGCAAAAGCTGGACGTTTGTCTTTTTTGCTCCAGACAGCGCCGAAAGTGAAAAAAGGTGCTTTTGAGGATAAAGTCCTCAGGAAAGCAGAGAGGGCCAAATTGTCTGGGGCATTTGAAGGGGTTCCAGGAGGCAGTGAGGACCAGCATCACTTTTCCCCGCTGGCACCTTTGCTGTGGCAGCAAAAGCTGGACGTTTGTCTTTTTTGCTCCAGAGAGCGCCGAAAGTGAAAAAAGGTGCTTTTGCGGATAGAGTGCTCAGGAAAGCAGAGAGGGCCAAATTGTCTGGGGCATTTGAAGGGGTTCCAGGAGGCAGTGAGAACCAGCATCACTTTTCCCCGCTGGCACTTTTGCTGTGGCAGCAAAAGCTGGACGTTTGTCTTTTTTGCTCCAGAGAGCGCCGAAAGTGAAAAAAGGTGCTTTTGAGGATAGAGTCCTCAGGAAAGCAGAGAGGGCCAAATTGTCTGGGGCATTTGAAGGGGTTCCAGGAGGCAGTGAGAACCAGCATCACTTTTCCCCGCTGGCACTTTTGCTGTGGCAGCAAAAGCTGGACGTTTGTCTTTTTTGCTCCAGACAGCCCCGAAAGTGAAAAAAGGTGCTTTTGAGGATAGAGTTCTCAGGAAAGCAGAGAGGGCCAAATTGTCTGGGGCATTTGAAGGGGTTCCAGGAGGCAGTGAGGACCAGCATCACTTTTCCCCGCTGGCACCTTTGCTGTGGCAGGAAAAGCTGGACGTTTGTCTTTTTTGCTCCAGAGAGCGCCGAAAGTGAAAAAAGGTGCTTTTGAGTATAGAGTCCTCAGGAAAGCAGAGAGGGCCAAATTGTCTGGGGCATTTGAAGGGGTTCCAGGAGGCAGTGAGAACCAGCATCACTTTTCCCCGCTGGCACTTTTGCTGTGGCAGCAAAAGCTGGACGTTTGTCTTTTTTGCTCCAGAGAGCGCCGAAAGTGAAAAATGGTGCTTTTGAGGATAGAGTTCTCAGGAAAGCAGAGAGGGCCAAATTGTCTGGGGCATTTGAAGGGGTTCCAGGAGGCAGTGAGAACAAGCATAACTTTTCCCTGCTGGCACCTTTGCTGTGGCAGCAAAAGCTGGACGTTTGTCTTTTTTGCTCCAGAGAGCGCCGAAAGTGAAAAAAGGTGCTTTTGAGGATAGAGTCCTCAGGAAAGCAGAGAGGGTCAAATTGTCTGGGGCATTTGAAGGGGTTCCAGGAGGCAGTGAGAACCAGCATCACTTTTCCCCGCTGGCACCTTTGCTGTGGCAGCAAAAGCTGGACGTTTGTCTTTTTTGCTCCAGAGAGCGCCGAAAGTGAAAAAAGGTGCTTTTGAGGATAGAGTCCTCAGGAAAGCAGAGAGGGCCAAATTGTCTGGGGCATTCGAAGGGGTTCCAGGAGGCAGTGAGGACCAGCATCACTTTTCCCCGCTGGCACCTTTGCTGTGGCAGCAAAAGCTGGACGTTTGTCTTTTTTGCTCCAGAGAGCACCGAAAGTGAAGAAATGTGCTTTTGAGGATGGAGTCCTCAGGAAAGCAGAGAGGGCCAAATTGTCTGGGGCATTTGAAGGGGTTCCAGGAGGCAGTGAGGACCAGCATCACTTTTCCCCGCTGGCACTTTTGCTGTGGCAGCAAAAGCTGGACGTTTGTCTTTTTTGCTCCAGACAGCTCCGAAAGTGAAAAAAGGTGCTTTTGAGGATAAAGTCCTCAGGAAAGCAGAGAGGGCCAAATTGTCTGGGGCATTTGAAGGGGTTCCAGGAGGCAGTGAGGACCAGCATCACTTTTCCCCGCTGTCACCTTTGCTGTGGCAGCAAAAGCTGGACGTTTGTCTTTTTTGCTCCAGAGAGCGCCGAAAGTGAAAAAAGGTGCTTTTGAGGATAGAGTGCTCAGGAAAGCAGAGAGGGCCAAATTGTCTGGGGCATTTGAAGGGGTTCCAGGAGGCAGTGAGAACCAGCATCACTTTTCCCCGCTGGCACTTTTGCTGTGGCAGCAAAAGCTGGACGTTTGTCTTTTTTGCTCCAGAGAGCGCCGAAAGTGAAAAAAGGTGCTTTTGAGGATAGAGTCCTCAGGAAAGCAGAGAGGGCCAAATTGTCTGGGGCATTTGAAGGGGTTCCAGGAGGCAGTGAGGACCAGCATCACTTTTCCCCGCTGGCACCTTTGCTGTGGCAGCAAAAGCTGGACGTTTGTCTTTTTTGCTCCAGACAGCGCCGAAAGTGAAAAAAGGTGCTTTTGAGGATAAAGTCCTCAGGAAAGCAGAGAGGGCCAAATTGTCTGGGGCATTTGAAGGGGTTCCAGGAGGCAGTGAGAACCAGCATCACTTTTCCCCGCTGGCACCTTTGCTGTGGCAGCAAAAGCTGGACGTTTGTCTTTTTTGCTCCAGAGAGCGCCGAAAGTGAAAAAAGGTGCTTTTGAGGATAGAGTCCTCAGGAAAGCAGAGAGGGCCAAATTGTCTGGGGCATTTGAAGGGGTTCCAGGAGGCAGTGAGGACCAGCATCACTTTTCCCCGCTGGCACCTTTGCTGTGGCAGCAAAAGCTGGACGTTTGTCTTTTTTGCTACAGACAGGGACGAAAATGAAAAAAGGTGCTTTTGAGGATAGAGTCCTCAGGAAAGCAGAGAGGGCCAAATTGTCTGGGGCATTTGAAGGGGTTCCAGGAGGCAGTGAGGACCAGCATCACTTTTCCCCGCTGGCACCTTTGCTGTGGCAGCAAAAGCTGGACGTTTGTCTTTTTTGCTCCAGAGAGCGCCGAAAGTGAAAAAAGGTGCTTTTGAGGATTGAGTCCTCAGGAAAGCAGAGAGGGCCAAATTGTCTGGGGCATTTGAAGGGGTTCCAGGAGGCAGTGAGAACCAGCATCACTTTTCCCCGCTGGCACTTTTGCTGTGGCAGCAAAAGCTGGACGTTTGTCTTTTTTGCTCCAGAGAGCGCCGAAAGTGAAAAAAGGTGCTTTTGAGGATAGAGTCCTCAGGAAAGCAGAGAGGGCCAAATTGTCTGGGGCATTTGAAGGGGTTCCAGGAGGCAGTGAGAACCAGCATCACTTTTCCCCGCTGGCATCTTTGCTGTGGCAGCAAAAGCTGGACGTTTGTCTTTTTTGCTCCAGAGAGCGCCGAAAGTGAAAAAAGGTGCTTTTGAGGATAGAGTGCTCAGGAAAGCAGAGAGGGCCAAATTGTCTGGGGCATTTGAAGGGGTTCCAGGAGGCAGTGAGAACCAGCATCACTTTTCCCCGCTGGCACTTTTGCTGTGGCAGCAAAAGCTGGACGTTTGTCTTTTTTGCTCCAGACAGCGCCGAAAGTGAAAAAAGGTGCTTTTGAGGATAGAGTTCTCAGGAAAGCAGAGAGGGCCAAATTGTCTGGGGCATTTGAAGGGGTTCCAGGAGGCAGTGAGAACTAGCATAACTTTTCCCCGCTGGCACCTTTGCTGTGGCAGCAAAAGCTGGACGTTTGTCTTTTTTGCTCCAGAGAGCGCCGAAAGTGAAAAAAGGTGCTTTTGAGGATAGAGTCCTCAGGAAAGCAGAGAGGGCCAAATTGTCTGGGGCATTTGAAGGGGTTCCAGGAGGCAGTGAGAACCAGCATCACTTTTCCCCGCTGGCACTTTTGCTGTGGCAAAAAAAGCTGGACGTTTGTCTTTTTTGCTCCAGAGAGCGCCGAAAGTGAAAAAAGGTGCTTTTGAGGATAGAGTTCTCAGGAAAGCAGAGAGGGCCAAATTGTCTGGGGCATTTGAAGGGGTTCCAGGAGTCAGTGAGAACCAGCATCACTTTTCCCTGCTGGCACCTTTGCTGTGGCAGCAAAAGCTGGACGTTTGTCTTTTTTGCTCCAGAGAGCGCCGAAAGTGAAAAAAGGTGCTTTTGAGGATAGAGTCCTCAGGAAAGCAGAGAGGGTCAAATTGTCTGGGGCATTTGAAGGGGTTCCAGGAGGCAGTGAGAACCAGCATCACTTTTCCCCGCTGGCACCTTTGCTGTGGCAGCAAAAGCTGGACGTTTGTCTTTTTTGCTCCAGAGAGCGCCGAAAGTGAAAAAGGTGCTTTTGAGGATAAAGTCCTCAGGAAAGCAGAGAAGGACAAATTGTCTGGGGCATTTGAAGGGGTTCCAGGAGGCAGTGAGAAGCAGCATCACTTTTCCCCGCTGGCACCTTTGCTGTGGCAGCAAAGGCTGGACGTTTGTCTTTTTTGCTCCAGAGAGCGCCGAAAGTGAAAAAAGGTGCTTTTGAGGATAGAGTCCTCAGGAAAGCAGAGAGGGCCAAATTGTCTGGGGCATTTGAAGGGGTTCCAGGAGCCAGTGAGAACCAGCATCACTTTTCCCCGCTGGCACTTTTGCTGTGGCAGCAAAAGCTGGACGTTTGTCTTTTTTGCTCCAGAGAGCGCCGAAAGTGAAAAAAGGTGCTTTTGAGGATAGAGTCCTCAGGAAAGCAGAGAGGGCCAAATTGTCTGGGGCATTTGAAGGGGTTCCAGGAGGCAGTGAGAACCAGCATAACTTTTCGCTGCTGGCACCTTTGCTGTGGCAGCAAAAGCTGGACGTTTGTCTTTTTTGCTCCAGAGAGCGCCGAAAGTGAAAAAAGGTGCTTTTGAGGATAGAGTCCTCAGGAAAGCAGAGAGGGTCAAATTGTCTGGGGCATTTGAAGGGGTTCCAGGAGGCAGTGAGAACCAGCATCACTTTTCCCCGCTGGCACCTTTGCTGTGGCAGCAAAAGCTGGACGTTTGTCTTTTTTGCTCCAGAGAGCGCCGAAAGTGAAAAAGGTGCTTTTGAGGATAAAGTCCTCAGGAAAGCAGAGAAGGACAAATTGTCTGGGGCATTTGAAGGGGTTCCAGGAGGCAGTGAGAACCAGCATCACTTTTCCCCGCTGGCACCTTTGCTGTGGCAGCAAAGGCTGGACGTTTGTCTTTTTTGCTCCAGAGAGCGCCGAAAGTGAAAAAAGGTGCTTTTGAGGATAGAGTCCTCAGGAAAGCAGAGAGGGCCAAATTGTCTGGGGCATTTGAAGGGGTTCCAGGAGGCAGTGAGGACCAGCATCACTTTTCCCCGCTGGCACCTTTGCTGTGGCAGCAAAAGCTGGACGTTTGTCTTTTTTGCTCCAGACAGTGACGAAAGTGAAAAAAGGTGCTTTTGAGGATAGAGTCCTCAGGAAAGCAGAGAGGGCCAAATTGTCTGGGGCATTTGAAGGGGTTCCAGGAGGCAGTGAGGACCAGCATCACTTTTCCCCGCTGGCACCTTTGCTGTGGCAGCAAAAGCTGGACGTTTGTCTTTTTTGCTCCAGAGAGCGCCGAAAGTGAAAAAAGGTGCTTTTGCGGATAGAGTGCTCAGGAAAGCAGAGAGGGCCAAATTGTCTGGGGCATTTGAAGGGGTTCCAGGAGGCAGTGAGAACCAGCATCACTTTTCCCCGCTGGCACTTTTGCTGTGGCAGCAAAAGCTGGACGTTTGTCTTTTTTGCTCCAGAGAGCGCCGAAAGTGAAAAAAGGTGCTTTTGAGGATAGAGTCCTCAGGAAAGCAGAGAGGGCCAAATTGTCTGGGACATTTGAAGGGGTTCCAGGAGGCAGTGAGGACCAGCATCACTTTTCCCCGCTGGCACCTTTGCTGTGGCAGCAAAAGCTGGACGTTTGTCTTTTTTGCTCCAGAGAGCGCCGAAAGTGAAAAAAGGTGCTTTTGAGGATAGAGTCCTCAGGAAAGCAGAGAGGGCCAAATTGTCTGGGGCATTTGAAGGGGTTCCAGGAGGCAGTGAGAACCAGCATCACTTTTCCCCGCTGGCACTTTTGCTGTGGCAGCAAAAGCTGGACGTTTGTCTTTTTTGCTCCAGACAGCCCCGAAAGTTAAAAAAGGTGCTTTTGAGGATAGAGTTCTCAGGAAAGCAGAGAGGGCCAAATTGTCTGGGGCATTCGAAGGGGTTCCAGGAGGCAGTGAGAACCAGCATAACTTTTCCCTGCTGGCACCTTTGCTGTGGCAGCAAAAGCTGGACGTTTGTCTTTTTTGCTCCAGAGAGCGCCGAAAGTGAAAAAAGGTGCTTTTGAGGATAGAGTCCTCAGGAAAGCAGAGAGGGCCAAATTGTCTGGGGCATTTGAAGGGGTTCCAGGAGGCAGTGAGAACCAGCATCACTTTTCCCCGCTGGCACCTTTGCTGTGGCAGCAAAAGCTGGACGTTTGTCTTTTTTGCTCCAGAGAGCGCCGAAAGTGAAAAAAGGTGCTTTTGAGGATAGAGTCCTCAGGAAAGCAGAGAGGGCCAAATTGTCTGGGGCATTTGAAGGGGTTCCAGGAGGCAGTGAGAACCAGCATCACTTTTCCCCGCTGGCACTTTTGCTGTGGCAGCAAAAGCTGGACGTTTGTCTTTTTTGCTCCAGACAGCCCCGAAAGTTAAAAAAGGTGCTTTTGAGGATAGAGTTCTCAGGAAAGCAGAGAGGGCCAAATTGTCTGGGGCATTCGAAGGGGTTCCAGGAGGCAGTGAGAACCAGCATAACTTTTCCCTGCTGGCACCTTTGCTGTGGCAGCAAAAGCTGGACGTTTGTCTTTTTTGCTCCAGAGAGCGCCGAAAGTGAAAAAAGGTGCTTTTGAGGATAGAGTCCTCAGGAAAGCAGAGAGGGCCAAATTGTCTGGGGCATTTGAAGGGGTTCCAGGAGGCAGTGAGAACCAGCATCACTTTTCCCCGCTGGCACTTTTGCTGTGGCAGCAAAAGCTGGACGTTTGTCTTTTTTGCTCCAGAGAGCGCCGAAAGTGAAAAAAGGTGCTTTTGAGGATAGAGTTCTCAGGAAAGCAGAGAGGGCCAAATTGTCTGGGGCATTTGAAGGGGTTCCAGGAGGCAGTGAGAACCAGCATAACTTTTCCCTGCTGGCACCTTTGCTGTGGCAGCAAAAGCTGGACGTTTGTCTTTTTTGCTCCAGAGAGCGCCGAAAGTGAAAAAAGGTGCTTTTGAGGATAGAGTCCTCAGGAAAGCAGAGAGGGTCAAATTGTCTGGGGCATTTGAAGGGGTTCCAGGAGGCAGTGAGAACCAGCATCACTTTTCCCCGCTGGCACCTTTGCTGTGGCAGCAAAAGCTGGACGTTTGTCTTTTTTGCTCCAGAGAGCGCCGAAAGTGAAAAAGGTGCTTTTAAGGATAAAGTCCTCAGGAAAGCCGAGAAGGCCAAATTGTCTGGGGCATTTGAAGGGGTTCCAGGAGGCAGTGAGAACCAGCATCACTTTTCCCCGCTGGCACCTTTGCTGTGGCAGCAAAAGCTGGACGTTTGTCTTTTTTGCTCCAGAGAGCGCCGAAAGTGAAAAAAGGTGCTTTTGAGGATAGAGTCCTCAGGAAAGCAGAGAGGGCCAAATTGTCTGGGGCATTTGAAGGGGTTCCAGGAGGCAGTGAGAACCAGCATCACTTTTCCCCGCTGGCACTTTTGCTGTGGCAGCAAAAGCTGGACGTTTGTCTTTTTTGCTCCAGAGAGCGCCGAAAGTGAAAAAAGGTGCTTTTGAGGATAGAGTTCTCAGGAAAGCAGAGAGGGCCAAATTGTCTGGGGCATTTGAAGGGGTTCCAGGAGGCAGTGAGAACCAGCATAACTTTTCCCTGCTGGCACCTTTGCTGTGGCAGCAAAAGCTGGACGTTTGTCTTTTTTGCTCCAGAGAGCGCCGAAAGTGAAAAAAGGTGCTTTTGCGGATAGAGTCCTCAGGAAAGCAGAGAGGGTCAAATTGTCTGGGGCATTTGAAGGGGTTCCAGGAGGCAGTGAGAACCAGCATCACTTTTCCCCGCTGGCACCTTTGCTGTGGCAGCAAAAGCTGGACGTTTGTCTTTTTTGCTCCAGAGAGCGCCGAAAGTGAAAAAGGTGCTTTTGAGGATAAAGTCCTCAGGAAAGCAGAGAAGGACAAATTGTCTGGGGCATTTGAAGGGGTTCCAGGAGGCAGTGAGAACCAGCATCACTTTTCCCCGCTGGCACCTTTGCTGTGGCAAAAAAGGCTGGACGTTTGTCTTTTTTGCTCCAGAGAGCGCCGAAAGTGAAAAAAGGTGCTTTTGAGGATAGAGTCCTCAGGAAAGCAGAGAGGGCCAAATTGTCTGGGGCATTTGAAGGGGTTCCAGGAGGCAGTGAGAACCAGCATCACTTTTCCCCGCTGTCACTTTTGCTGTGGCAGCAAAAGCTGGACGTTTGTCTTTTTTGCTCCAGAGAGCGCCGAAAGTGAAAAAAGGTGCTTTTGAGGATAGAGTCCTCAGGAAAGCAGAGAGGGCCAAATTGTCTGGGGCATTTGAAGGGGTTCCAGGAGGCAGTGAGAACCAGCATCACTTTTCCCCGCTGGCACTTTTGCTGTGGCAGCAAAAGCTGGACGTTTGTCTTTTTTGCTCCAGAGAGCGCCGAAAGTGAAAAAAGGTGCTTTTGAGGATAGAGTCCTCAGGAAAGCAGAGAGGGCCAAATTGTCTGGGGCATTTGAAGGGGTTCCAGGAGGCAGTGAGAACCAGCATCACTTTTCCCCGCTGGCACCTTTGCTGTGGCAGCAAAAGCTGGACGTTTGTCTTTTTTGCTCCAGAGAGCACCGAAAGTGAAGAAAGGTGCTTTTGAGGATAGAGTCCTCAGGAAAGCAGAGAGGGCCAAATTGTCTGGGGCATTTGAAGGGGTTCCAGGAGGCAGTGAGGACCAGCATCACTTTTCCCCGCTGGCACTTTTGCTGTGGCAGCAAAAGCTGGACGTTTGTCTTTTTTGCTCCAGACAGCGCCGAAAGTGAAAAAAGGTGCTTTTGAGGATAAAGTCCTCAGGAAAGCAGAGAGGGCCAAATTGTCTGGGGCATTTGAAGGGGTTCCAGGAGGCAGTGAGGACCAGCATCACTTTTCCCCGCTGGCACCTTTGCTGTGGCAGCAAAAGCTGGACGTTTGTCTTTTTTGCTCCAGAGAGCGCCGAAAGTGAAAAAAGGTGCTTTTGAGGATAGAGTCCTCAGGAAAGCAGAGAGGGCCAAATTGTCTGGGGCATTTGAAGGGGTTCCAGGAGGCAGTGAGGACCAGCATCACTTTTCCCCGCTGGCACCTTTGCTGTGGCAGCAAAAGCTGCACGTTTGTCTTTTTTGCTCCAGACAGTGACGAAAGTGAAAAAAGGTGCTTTTGAGGATAGAGTCCTCAGGAAAGCAGAGAGGGCCAAATTGTCTGGGGCATTTGAAGGGGTTCCAGGAGGCAGTGAGGACCAGCATCACTTTTCCCCGCTGGCACCTTTGCTGTGGCAGCAAAAGCTGGACGTTTGTCTTTTTTGCTCCAGAGAGCGCCGAAAGTGAAAAAAGGTGCTTTTGAGCAGAGAGGGCCAAATTGTCTGGGGCATTTGAAGGGGTTCCAGGAGGCAGTGAGGACCAGCATCACTTTTCCCCGCTGGCACCTTTGCTGTGGCAACAAAAGCTGGACGTTTGTCTTTTTTGCTCCAGACAGCGCCGAAAGTTAAAAAAAGGTGCTTTTGCGGATAGAGTGCGCAGGAAAGCAGAGAGGGCCAAATTGTCTGGGGCATTTGAAGGGGTTCCAGGAGGCAGTGAGGACCAGCATCACTTTTCCCCGCTGGCACCTTTGCTGTGGCAGCAAAATCTGGACGTTTGTCTTTTTTGCTCCACACAGCGCCGAAAGTGAAAAAAGGTGCTTTTGAGGATAAAGTCCTCAGGAAAGCAGAGAGGGCCAAATTGTCTGGGGCATTTGAAGGGGTTCCAGGAGGCAGTGAGAACCAGCATCACTTTTCCCCGCTGGCACTTTTGCTGTGGCAGCAAAAGCTGGACGTTTGTCTTTTTTGCTCCAGACAGCGCCGAAATTGAAAAAAGGTGCTTTTGAGGATAGAGTCCTCAGGAAAGCAGAGAGGGCCAAATTGTCTGGGGCATTTGAAGGGGTTCCAGGAGGCAGTGAGGACCAGCATCACTTTTCCCCGCTGGCACCTTTGCTGTGGCAGCAAAAGCTGGACGTTTGTCTTTTTTGCTCCAGACAGCGCCGAAAGTGAAAAAAGGTGCTTTTGAGGATAGAGTCCTCAGGAAAGCAGAGAGGGCCAAATTGTCTGGGGCATTTGAGGGGGTTCCAGGAGGCAGTGAGAACCAGCATCACTTTTCCCCGCTGGCACTTTTGCTGTGGCAGCAAAAGCTGGACGTTTTTCTTTTTTGCTCCAGAGAGCGCCGAAAGTGAAAAAAGGTGCTTTTGCGGATAGAGTGCTTCGGAAAGCAGAGAGGGCCAAATTGTCTGGGGCATTTGAAGGGGTTCCAGGAGGCAGTGAGAACCAGCATCACTTTTCCCCGCTGGCACCTTTGCTGTGGCAGCAAAAGCTGGACGTTTGTCTTTTTTGCTCCAGAGAGCACCGAAAGTGAAAAAAGGTTCTTTTGAGGATAGAGTCCTCAGGAAAGCAGAGAGGGCCAAATTGTCTGGGGCATTTGAAGGGGTTCCAGGAGGCAGTGAGGACCAGCATCACTTTTCCCCGCTGGCACTTTTGCTGTGGCAGCAAAAGCTGGACGTTTGTCTTTTTTGCTCCAGACAGCGCCGAAAGCGAAAAAAGGTGCTTTTGAGGATAAAGTCCTCAGGAAAGCAGAGAGGGCCAAATTGTCTGGGGCATTTGAAGGGGTTCCAGGAGGCAGTGAGGACCAGCATCACTTTTCCCCGCTGGCACTTTTGCTGTGGCAGCAAAAGCTGGACGTTTGTCTTTTTTGCTCCAGAGAGCGCCGAAAGTGAAAAAAGGTGCTTTTGAGGATAGAGTCCTCAGGAAAGCAGAGAGGGCCAAATTGTCTGGGGCATTTGAAGGGGTTCCAGGAGGCAGTGAGGACCAGCATCACTTTTCCCCGCTGGCACCTTTGCTGTGGCAGCAAAAGCTGGACGTTTGTCTTTTTTGCTCCAGAGAGCGCCGAAAGTGAAAAAAAGGTGCTTTTGAGGATAGAGTCCTCAGGAAAGCAGAGAGGGCGAAATTGTCTGGGGCATTTGAAGGGGTTCCAGGAGGCAGTGAGGACCAGCATCACTTTTCCCCGCTGGCACCTTTGCTGTGGCAGCAAAAGCTGGACGTTTGTCTTTTTTGCTCCAGACAGCGCCGAAAGTGAAAAAAGGTGCTTTTGAGGATAAAGTCCTCAGGAAAGCAGAGAGGGCCAAATTGTCTGGGGCATTTGAAGGGGTTCCAGGAGGCAGTGAGAACCAGCATCACTTTTCCCCGCTGGCACCTTTGCTGTGGCAGCAAAAGCTGGACCTTTGACTTTTTTGCTCCAGAGAGCGCCGAAATTGAAAAAAGGTGCTTTTGCAGATAGAGTGCGCAGGAAAGCAGAGAGGGCCAAATTGTCTGGGGCATTTGAAGGGGTTCCAGGAGGCAGTGAGAACCAGCATCACTTTTCCCCGCTGGCACCTTTGCTGTGGCAGCAAAAGCTGGACGTTTGTCTTTTTTGCTCCAGACAGCGCCGAAAGTGAAAAAAGGTGCTTTTGAGGATAGACTCCTCAGGAAAGCAGAGAGGGCCAAATTGTCTGGGGCATTTGAAGGGGTTCCAGGAGGCAGTGAGGACCAGCATCGCTTTTCCCCGCTGGCACCTTTGCTGTGGCAGCAAAAGCTGGACGTTTGTCTTTTTTGCTCCAGAGAGCGCCGAAAGTGAAAAAAGGTTCTTTTGAGGATAGAGTGCTCAGAAAAGCAGAGAGGGCCAAATTGTCTGGGGCATTTGAAGGGGTTCCAGGAGGCAGTGAGGACCAGCATCACTTTTCCCCGCTGGCACCTTTGCTGTGGCAGCAAAAGCTGGACGTTTGTCTTTTTTGCTCCAGACAGCGCCGAAAGTGAAAAAAGGTACTTTTGAGGATAAAGTCCTCAGGAAAACAGAGAGGGCCAAATTGTCTGGGGCATTTGAAGGGGTTCCAGGAGGCAGTGAGGACCAGCATCACTTTTCCCCGCGGGCACCTTTGCTGTGGCAGCAAAAGCTGGACGTTTGTCTTTTTTGCTCCAGACAGCGCCGAAAGTGAAAAAAGGTGCTTTTGCGGATAGAGTGCGCAGGAAAGCAGAGAGGGCCAAATTGTCTGGTGCATTTGAAGGGGTTCCAGGAGGCAGTGAGAACCAGCATCACTTTTCCCCGCTGGCACCTTTGCTGTGGCAGCAAAAGCTGGACGTTTGTCTTTTTTGCTCCAGAGAGCGCCGAAAGTGAAAAAAGGTGCTTTTGCGGATAGAGTCCTCAGGAAAGCAGAGAGGGCCAAATTGTCTGGGGCATTTGAAGGGGTTCCAGGAGGCAGTGAGAACCAGCATCACTTTTCCCCGCCGGCACTTTTGCTGTGGCAGCAAAAGCTGGACGTTTGTCTTTTTTGCTCCAGAGAGCGCCGAAAGTGAAAAAAGGTGCTTTTGAGGATAGAGTACTCAGGAAAGCAGAGAGGGCCAAATTCTCTGGGGCATTTGAAGGGGTTCCAGGAGGCAGTGAGGACCAGCATCACTTTTCCCCGCTGGCACTTTTGCTGTGGCAGCAAAAGCTGGACGTTTGTCTTCTTTGCTCCAGACAGCGACGAAAGTGAAAAAAGGTGCTTTTGAGGATAGAGTCCTCAGGAAAGCAGAGAGGGCCAAATTGTCTGGGGCATTTGAAGGGGTTCCAGGAGGCAGTGAGAACCAGCATCACTTTTCCCCGCTGGCACTTTTGCTGTGGCAGCAAAATCTGGACGTTTGTCTTTTTTGCTCCAGAGAGCGCCGAAAGTGAAAAAAGGTGCTTTTGAGGATAGAGTCCTCAGGAAAGCAGAGAGGGCCAAATTGTCTGGGGCATTTGAAGGGGTTCCAGGAGGCAGTGAGGACCAGCATCACTTTTCCCCGCTGGCACCTTTGCTGTGGCAGCAAAAGCTGGACGTTTGTCTTTTTTGCTCCAGACAGCGCCGAAAGTGAAAAAAGGTGCTTTTGAGGATAAAGTCCTCAGGAAAGCAGAGAGGGCCAAATTGTCTGGGGCATTTGAAGGGGTTCCAGGAGGCAGTGAGAACCAGCATCACTTTTCCCCGCTGGCACCTTTGCTGTGGCAGCAAAAGCTGGACGTTTGTCTTTTTTGCTCCAGACAGCGCCGAAATTTAAAAAAGGTGCTTTTGCGGATAGAGTGCGCAGGAAAGCAGAGAGGGCCAAATTGTCTGGGGCATTTGAAGGGGTTCCAGGAGGCAGTGAGGACCAGCATCACTTTTCCCCGCTGGCACCTTTGCTGTGGCAGCAAAATCTGGACGTTTGTCTTTTTTGCTCCACACAGCTCCGAAAGTGAAAAAAGGTGCTTTTGAGGATAAAGTCCTCAGGAAAGCAGAGAGGGCCAAATTGTCTGGGGCATTTGAAGGGGTTCCAGGAGGCAGTGAGAACCAGCATCACTTTTCCCCGCTGGCACTTTTGCTGTGGCAGCAAAAGCTGGACGTTTGTCTTTTTTGCTCCAGACAGCGCCGAAATTGAAAAAAGGTGCTTTTGAGGATAGATTCCTCAGGAAAGCAGAGAGGGCCAAATTGTCTGGGGCATTTGAAGGGGTTCCAGGAGGCAGTGAGGACCAGCATCACTTTTCCCCGCTGGCACCTTTGCTGTGGCAGCAAAAGCTGGACGTTTGTCTTTTTTGCTCCAGAGAGCGCCGAAAGTGAAAAAAGGTGCTTTTGAGGATAGAGTCCTCAGGAAAGCAGAGAGGGCCAAATTGTCTGGGGCATTTGAAGGGGTTCCAGGAGGCAGTGAGAACCAGCATCACTTTTCCCCGCTGACAATTTTGCTGTGGCAGCAAAAGCTGGACGTTTGTCTTTTTTGCTCCAGAGAGCGCCGAAAGTGAAAAAAGGTGCTTTTGAGGATAGAGTCCTCAGGAAAGCAGAGAGGGCCAAATTGTCTGGGGCATTTGAAGGGGTTCCAGGAGGCAGTGAGGACCAGCATCACTTTTCCCCGCTGGCACCTTTGCTGTGGCAGCAAAAGCTGGACGTTTGTCTTTTTTGCTCCAGACAGCGCCGAAAGTTAAAAAAGGTGCTTTTGCGGATAGAGTGCGCAGGAAAGCAGAGAGGGCCAAATTGTCTGGGGCATTTGAAGGGGTTCCAGGAGGCAGTGAGGACCAGCATAACTTTTCCCCGCTGGCACCTTTGCTGTGGCAGCAAAAGCTGGACGTTTGTCTTTTTTGCTCCAGAGAGCGCCGAAAGTGAAAAAAGGTGCTTTTGAGGATAGAGTCCTCAGGAAAGCAGAGAGGGCCAAATTGTCTGGGGCATTTGAAGGGGTTCCAGGAGGCAGTGAGAACCAGCATCACTTTTCCCCGCTGGCATCTTTGCTGTGGCAACAAAAGCTGGACGTTTGTCTTTTTTGCTCCATAGAGCGCCGAAAGTGAAAAAAGGTGCTTTTGAGGATAGAGTGCTCAGGAAAGCAGAGAGGGCCAAATTGTCTGGGGCATTTGAAGGGGTTCCAGGAGGCAGTGAGGACCAGCATCACTTTTCCCCGCTGGCACCTTTGCTGTGGCAGCAAAAGCTGGACGTTTGTCTTTTTTGCTCCAGACAGCGCCGAAAGTTAAAAAAGGTGCTTTTGCGGATAGAGTGCGCAGGAAAGCAGAGAGGGCCAAATTGTCTGGGGCATTTGAAGGGGTTCCAGGAGGCAGTGAGAACCAGCATCACTTTTCCCCGCTGGCACCTTTGCTGTGGCAGCAAAAGCTGGACGTTTGTCTTTTTTGCTCCAGAGAGCGCCGAAAGTGAAAAAAGGTGCTTTTGAGGATAGAGTCCTCAGGAAAGCAGAGAGGGCCAAATTGTCTGGGGCATTTGAAGGGGTTCCAGGAGGCAGTGAGAACCAGCATCACTTTTCCCCGCTGGCACCTTTGCTGTGGCAGCAAAATCTGGACGTTTGTCTTTTTTGCTCCACACAGCTCCGAAAGTGAAAAAAGGTGCTTTTGAGGATAAAGTCCTCAGGAAAGCAGAGAGGGCCAAATTGTCTGGGGCATTTGAAGGGGTTCCAGGAGGCAGTGAGAACCAGCATCACTTTTCCCCGCTGGCACTTTTGCTGTGGCAGCAAAAGCTGGACGTTTGTCTTTTTTGCTCCAGACAGCGCCGAAATTGAAAAAAGGTGCTTTTGAGAATAGATTCCTCAGGAAAGCAGAGAGGGCCAAATTGTCTGGGGCATTTGAAGGGGTTCCAGGAGGCAGTGAGGACCAGCATCACTTTTCCCCGCTGGCACCTTTGCTGTGGCAGCAAAAGCTGGACGTTTGTCTTTTTTGCTCCAGAGAGCGCCGAAAGTGAAAAAAGGTGCTTTTGAGGATAGAGTCCTCAGGAAAGCAGAGAGGGCCAAATTGTCTGGGGCATTTGAAGGGGTTCCAGGAGGCAGTGAGAACCAGCATCACTTTTCCCCGCTGACAATTTTGCTGTGGCAGCAAAAGCTGGACGTTTGTCTTTTTTGCTCCAGAGAGCGCCGAAAGTGAAAAAAGGTGCTTTTGAGGATAGAGTCCTCAGGAAAGCAGAGAGGGCCAAATTGTCTGAGGCATTTGAAGGGGTTCCAGGAGGCAGTGAGGACCAGCATCACTTTTCCCCGCTGGCACCTTTGCTGTGGCAGCAAAAGCTGGACGTTTGTCTTTTTTGCTCCAGACAGCGCCGAAAGTTAAAAAAGGTGCTTTTGCGGATAGAGTGCGCAGGAAAGCAGAGAGGGCCAAATTGTCTGGGGCATTTGAAGGGTTTCCAGGAGGCAGTGAGGACCAGCATCACTTTTCCCCGCTGGCACCTTTGCTGTGGCAGCAAAAGCTGGACGTTTGTCTTTTTTGCTCCAGAGAGCGCCGAAAGTGAAAAAAGGTGCTTTTGAGGATAGAGTCCTCAGGAAAGCAGAGAGGGCCAAATTGTCTGGGGCATTTGAAGGGGTTCCAGGAGGCAGTGAGAACCAGCATCACTTTTCCCCGCTGGCATCTTTGCTGTGGCAACAAAAGCTGGACGTTTGTCTTTTTTGCTCCACACAGCGCCGAAAATGAAAAAAGGTGCTTTTGAGGATAGAGTGCTCAGGAAAGCAGAGAGGGCCAAATTGTCTGGGGCATTTGAAGGGGTTCCAGGAGGCAGTGAGGACCAGCATCACTTTTCCCCGCTGGCACCTTTGCTGTGGCAGCAAAAGCTGGACGTTTGTCTTTTTTGCTCCAGAGAGCGCCGAAAGTGAAAAAAGGTGCTTTTGCGGATAGAGTGCGCAGGAAAGCAGAGAGGGCCAAATTGTCTGGGGCATTTGAAGGGGTTCCAGGAGGCAGTGAGGACCAGCATCACTTTTCCCCGCTGGCACCTTTGCTGTGGCAGCAAAAGCTGGACGTTTGTCTTTTTTGCTCCAGAGAGCGCCGAAAGTGAAAAAAGGTGCTTTTGAGGATAGAGTCCTCAGGAAAGCAGAGAGGGCCAAATTGTCTGGGGCATTTGAAGGGGTTCCAGGAGGCAGTGAGAACCAGCATCACTTTTCCCCGCTGGCACCTTTGCTGTGGCAGCAAAATCTGGACGTTTGTCTTTTTTGCTCAACACAGCGCCGAAAGTGAAAAAAGGTGCTTTTGAGGATAAAGTCCTCAGGAAAGTAGAGAGGGCCAAATTGTCTGGGGCATTTGAAGGGGTTCCAGGAGGCAGTGAGAACCAGCATCACTTTTCCCCGCTGGCACTTTTGCTGTGGCAGCAAAAGCTGGACGTTTGTCTTTTTTGCTCCAGAGAGCGCCGAAAGTGAAAAAAGGTTCTTTTGAGGATAGAGTGCTCAGAAAAGCAGAGAGGGCCAAATTGTCTGGGGCATTTGAAGGGGTTCCAGGAGGCAGTGAGGACCAGCATCACTTTTCCCCGCTGGCACCTTTGCTGTGGCAGCAAAATCTGGACGTTTGTCTTTTTTGCTCCAGACAGCGCCGAAAGTGAAAAAAGGTGCTTTTGAGGATAAAGTCCTCAGGAAAGCAGAGAGGGCCAAATTGTCTGGGGCATTTGAAGGGGTTCCAGGAGGCAGTGAGGACCAGCATCACTTTTCCCCGCTGGCACCTTTGCTGTGGCAGCAAAAGCTGGACGTTTGTCTTTTTTGCTCCAGACAGCGCCGAAAGTGAAAAAAGGTGCTTTTGCGGATAGAGTGCGCAGGAAAGCAGAGAGGGCCAAATTGTCTGGGGCATTTGAAGGGGTTCCAGGAGGCAGTGAGAACCAGCATCACTTTTCCCCGCTGGCACCTTTGCTGTGGCAACAAAAGCTGGACGTTTGTCTTTTTTGCTCCAGACAGCGTCGAAAGTTAAAAAAGGTGCTTTTGCGGATAGAGTGCGCAGGAAAGCAGAGAGGGCCAAATTGTCTGGGGCATTTGAAGGGGTTCCAGGAGGCAGTGAGGACCAGCATCACTTTTCCCCGCTGGCACCTTTGCTGTGGCAGCAAAATCTGGACGTTTGTCTTTTTTGCTCCACACAGCGCCGAAAGTGAAAAAAGGTGCTTTTGAGGATAAAGTCCTCAGGAAAGCAGAGAGGGCCAAATTGTCTGGGGCATTTGAAGGGGTTCCAGGAGGCAGTGAGAACCAGCATCACTTTTCCCCGCTGGCACTTTTGCTGTGGCAGCAAAAGCTGGACGTTTGTCTTTTTTGCTCCAGACAGCGCCGAAATTGAAAAAAGGTGCTTTTGAGGATAGAGTCCTCAGGAAAGCAGAGAGGGCCAAATTGTCTGGGGCATTTGAAGGGGTTCCAGGAGGCAGTGAGGACCAGCATCACTTTTCCCCGCTGGCACCTTTGCTGTGGCAGCAAAAGCTGGACGTTTGTCTTTTTTGCTCCAGAGAGCGCCGAAAGTGAAAAAAGGTGCTTTTGAGGATAGAGTCCTCAGGAAAGCAGAGAGGGCCAAATTGTCTGGGGCATTTGAAGGGGTTCCAGGAGGCAGTGAGAACCAGCATCACTTTTCCCCGCTGACAATTTTGCTGTGGCAGCAAAAGCTGGACGTTTGTCTTTTTTGCTCCAGACAGCGCCGAAAGTTAAAAAAGGTGCTTTTGCGGATAGAGTGCGCAGGAAAGCAGAGAGGGCCAAATTGTCTGGGGCATTTGAAGGGGTTCCAGGAGGCAGTGAGGACCAGCATCACTTTTCCCCGCTGGCACCTTTGCTGTGGCAGCAAAAGCTGGACGTTTGTCTTTTTTGCTCCAGAGAGCGCCGAAAGTGAAAAAAGGTGCTTTTGAGGATAGAGTCCTCAGGAAAGCAGAGAGGGCCAAATTGTCTGGGGCATTTGAAGGGGTTCCAGGAGGCAGTGAGAACCAGCATCACTTTTCCCCGCTGGCATCTTTGCTGTGGCAGCAAAAGCTGGACGTTTGTCTTTTTTGCTCCACACAGCGCCGAAAGTGAAAAAAGGTGCTTTTGAGGATAGAGTGCTCAGGAAAGCAGAGAGGGCCAAATTGTCTGGGGCATTTGAAGGGGTTCCAGGAGGCAGTGAGAACCAGCATCACTTTTCCCCGCTGGCACTTTTGCTGTGGCAGCAAAAGCTGGACGTTTGTCTTTTTTGCTCCAGAGAGCGCCGAAAGTGAAAAAAGGTGCTTTTGAGGATAGAGTCCTCAGGAAAGCAGAGAGGGCCAAATTGTCTGGGGCATTTGAAGGGGTTCCAGGAGGCAGTGAGAACCAGCATCACTTTTCCCCGCTGGCACCTTTGCTGTGGCAGCAAAATCTGGACGTTTGTCTTTTTTGCTCAACACAGCGCCGAAAGTGAAAAAAGGTGCTTTTGAGGATAAAGTCCTCAGGAAAGTAGAGAGGGCCAAATTGTCTGGGGCATTTGAAGGGGTTCCAGGAGGCAGTGAGAACCAGCATCACTTTTCCCCGCTGGCACTTTTGCTGTGGCAGCAAAAGCTGGACGTTTGTCTTTTTTGCTCCAGAGAGCGCCGAAAGTGAAAAAAGGTTCTTTTGAGGATAGAGTGCTCAGAAAAGCAGAGAGGGCCAAATTGTCTGGGGCATTTGAAGGGGTTCCAGGAGGCAGTGAGGACCAGCATCACTTTTCCCCGCTGGCACCTTTGCTGTGGCAGCAAAAGCTGGACGTTTGTCTTTTTTGCTCCAGACAGCGCCGAAAGTGAAAAAAGGTGCTTTTGAGGATAAAGTCCTCAGGAAAGCAGAGAGGGCCAAATTGTCTGGGGCATTTGAAGGGGTTCCAGGAGGCAGTGAGGACCAGCATCACTTTTCCCCGCTGGCACCTTTGCTGTGGCAGCAAAAGCTGGACGTTTGTCTTTTTTGCTCCAGACAGCGCCGAAAGTGAAAAAAGGTGCTTTTGCGGATAGAGTGCGCAGGAAAGCAGAGAGGGCCAAATTGTCTGGGGCATTTGAAGGGGTTCCAGGAGGCAGTGAGAACCAGCATCACTTTTCCCCGCTGGCACCTTTGCTGTGGCAGCAAAAGCTGGACGTTTGTCTTTTTTGCTCCAGAGAGCGCCGAAAGTGAAAAAAGGTGCTTTTGCGGATAGAGTCCTCAGGAAAGCAGAGAGGGCCAAATTGTCTGGGGCATTTGAAGGGGTTCCAGGAGGCAGTGAGAACCAGCATCACTTTTCCCCGCTGGCATCTTTGCTGTGGCAGCAAAAGCTGGACGTTTGTCTTTTTTGCTCCACACAGCGCCGAAAGTGAAAAAAGGTGCTTTTGAGGATAGAGTGCTCAGGAAAGCAGAGAGGGCCAAATTGTCTGGGGCATTTGAAGGGGTTCCAGGAGGCAGTGAGAACCAGCATCACTTTTCCCCGCTGGCACTTTTGCTGTGGCAGCAAAAGCTGGACGTTTGTCTTTTTTGCTCCAGAGAGCGCCGAAAGTGAAAAAAGGTGCTTTTGAGGATAGAGTCCTCAGGAAAGCAGAGAGGGCCAAATTGTCTGGGGCATTTGAAGGGGTTCCAGGAGGCAGTGAGAACCAGCATCACTTTTCCCCGCTGGCACCTTTGCTGTGGCAGCAAAATCTGGACGTTTGTCTTTTTTGCTCAACACAGCGCCGAAAGTGAAAAAAGGTGCTTTTGAGGATAAAGTCCTCAGGAAAGTAGAGAGGGCCAAATTGTCTGGGGCATTTGAAGGGGTTCCAGGAGGCAGTGAGAACCAGCATCACTTTTCCCCGCTGGCACTTTTGCTGTGGCAGCAAAAGCTGGACGTTTGTCTTTTTTGCTCCAGACAGCGCCGAAAGTGAAAAAAGGTTCTTTTGAGGATAGAGTGCTCAGAAAAGCAGAGAGGGCCAAATTGTCTGGGGCATTTGAAGGGGTTCCAGGAGGCAGTGAGGACCAGCATCACTTTTCCCCGCTGGCACCTTTGCTGTGGCAGCAAAAGCTGGACGTTTGTCTTTTTTGCTGCAGACAGCGCCGAAAGTGAAAAAAGGTGCTTTTGAGGATAAAGTCCTCAGGAAAGCAGAGAGGGCCAAATTGTCTGGGGCATTTGAAGGGGTTCCAGGAGGCAGTGAGGACCAGCATCACTTTTCCCCGCTGGCACCTTTGCTGTGGCAGCAAAAGCTGGACGTTTGTCTTTTTTGCTCCAGACAGCGCCGAAAGTGAAAAAAGGTGCTTTTGCGGATAGAGTGCGCAGGAAAGCAGAGAGGGCCAAATTGTCTGGGGCATTTGAAGGGGTTCCAGGAGGCAGTGAGAACCAGCATCACTTTTCCCCGCTGGCACCTTTGCTGTGGCAGCAAAAGCTGGACGTTTGTCTTTTTTGCTCCAGAGAGCGCCGAAAGTGAAAAAAGGTGCTTTTGCGGATAGAGTCCTCAGGAAAGCAGAGAGGGCCAAATTGTCTGGGGCATTTGAAGGGGTTCCAGGAGGCAGTGAGAACCAGCATCACTTTTCCCCGCCGGCACTTTTGCTGTGGCAGCAAAAGCTGGACGTTTGTCTTTTTTGCTCCAGAGAGCGCCGAAAGTGAAAAAAGGTGCTTTTGAGGATAGAGTCCTCAGGAAAGCAGAGAGGGCCAAATTGTCTGGGGCATTTGAAGGGGTTCCAGGAGGCAGTGAGAACCAGCATCACTTTTCCCTGCTTGCACTTTTGCTGTGGCAGCAAAAGCTGGACGTTTGTCTTTTTTGCTCCAGACAGCGCCGAAAGTGAAAAACGGTGCTTTTGAGGATAGAGTCCTCAGGAAAGCAGAGAGGGCCAAAGTGTCTGGGGCATTTGAAGGGGTTCCAGGAGGCAGTGAGGACCATCATCACTTTTCCCCGCTGGCACCTTTGCTGTGGCAGCAAAAGCTGGACGTTTGTCTTTTTTGCTCCAGACAGCGCCGAAAGTGAAAAAAGGTGCTTTTGAGGATAAAGTCCTCAGGAAAGCAGAGAGGGCCAAATTGTCTGGGGCATTTGAAGGGGTTCCAGGAGGCAGTGAGGACCAGCATCACTTTTCCCCGCTGGCACCTTTGCTGTGGCAGCAAAAGCTGGACGTTTGTCTTTTTTGCTCCAGAGAGCGCTGAAAGTGAAAAAAGGTGCTTTTGAGGATAGAGTACTCAGGAAAGCAGAGAGGGCCAAATTCTCTGGGGCATTTGAAGGGGTTCCAGGAGGCAGTGAGGACCAGCATCACTTTTCCCCGCTGGCACTTTTGCTGTGGCAGCAAAAGCTGGACGTTTGTCTTCTTTGCTCCAGACAGCGACGAAAGTGAAAAAAGGTGCTTTTGAGGATAGAGTCCTCAGGAAAGCAGAGAGGGCCAAATTGTCTGGGGCATTTGAAGGGGTTCCAGGAGGCAGTGAGGACCAGCATCACTTTTCCCCGCTGGCACTTTTGCTGTGGCAGCAAAAGCTGGACGTTTGTCTTTTTTGCTCCAGAGAGCGCCGAAAGTGAAAAAAGGTGCTTTTGAGGATAGAGTCCTCAGGAAAGCAGAGAGGGCCAAATTGTCTGGGGCATTTGAAGGGGTTCCAGGAGGCAGTGAGGACCAGCATCACTTTTCCCCGCTTGCATCTTTGCTGTGGCAGCAAAAGCTGGACGTTTGTCTTTTTTGCTCCAGACAGCGCCGAAAGTGAAAAAAGGTGCTTTTGAGGATAGAGTCCTCAGGAAAGCAGAGAGGGCCAAATTGTCTGGGGCATTTGAAGGGGTTCCAGGAGGCAGTGAGGACCAGCATCACTTTTCCCCGCTGGCACCTTTGCTGTGGCAGCAAAAGCTGGACGTTTGTCTTTTTTGCTCCAGACAGCGCCGAAAGTTAAAAAAGGTGCTTTTGCGGATAGAGTGCGCAGGAAAGCAGAGAGGGCCAAATTGTCTGGGGCATTTGAAGGGGTTCCAGGAGGCAGTGAGAACCAGCATCACTTTTCCCCGCTGGCACCTTTGCTGTGGCAGCAAAAGCTGGACGTTTGTCTTTTTTGCTCCAGAGAGCGCCGAAAGTGAAAAAAGGTGCTTTTGTGGATAGAGTGCGCAGGAAAGCAGAGAGGGCCAAATTGTCTGGGGCATTTGAAGGGGTTCCAGGAGGCAGTGAGGACCAGCATCACTTTTCCCCGCTGGCACCTTTGCTGTGGCAGCAAAAGCTGGACGTTTGTCTTTTTTGCTCCAGAGAGCGCCGAAAGTGAAAAAAGGTGCTTTTGAGGATAGAGTGCTCAGGAAAGCAGAGAGGGCCAAATTGTCTGGGGCATTTGAAGGGGTTCCAGGAGGCAGTGAGAACCAGCATCACTTTTACCCGCTGGCATCTTTGCTGTGGCAGCAAAATCTGGACGTTTGTCTTTTTTGCTCCACACAGCGCCGAAAGTGAAAAAAGGTGCTTTTGAGGATAGAGTGCTCAGGAAAGCAGAGAGGGCCAAATTGTCTGGGGCATTTGAAGGGGTTCCAGGAGGCAGTGAGAACCAGCATCACTTTTCCTCGCTGGCACTTTTGCTGTGGCAGCAAAAGCTGGACGTTTGTCTTTTTTGCTCCAGAGAGCGCCGAAAGTGAAAAAAGGTGCTTTTGAGGATAGAGTCCTCAGGAAAGCAGAGAGGGCCAAATTGTCTGGGGCATTTGAAGGGGTTCCAGGAGGCAGTGAGAACCAGCATCACTTTTCCCCGCTGGCACCTTTGCTGTGGCAGCAAATCTGGACGTTTGTCTTTTTTGCTCCAGACAGCGCCGAAAGTGAAAAAAGGTGCTTTTGAGGATAAAGTCCTCAGGAAAGTAGAGAGGGCCAAATTGTCTGGGGCATTTGAAGGGGTTCCAGGAGGCAGTGAGAACCAGCATCACTTTTCCCCGCTGGCACTTTTGCTGTGGCAGCAAAAGCTGGACGTTTGTCTTTTTTGCTCCAGAGAGCGCCGAAAGTGAAAAAAGGTGCTTTTGAGGATAGAGTCCTCAGGAAAGCAGAGAGGGCCAAATTGTCTGGGGCATTTGAAGGGGTTCCAGGAGGCAGTGAGGACCAGCATCACTTTTCCCCGCTGGCACCTTTGCTGTGGCAACAAAAGCTGGACGTTTGTCTTTTTTGCTCCAGAGAGCGCCGAAAGTGAAAAAAGGTGCTTTTGAGGATAGAGTCCTCAGGAAAGCAGAGAGGGCCAAATTGTCTGGGGCATTTGAAGGGGTTCCAGGAGGCAGTGAGAACCAGCATCACTTTTCCCCGCTGGCACCTTTGCTGTGGCAGCAAAAGCTGGACGTTTGTCTTTTTTGCTCCAGACAGCGCCGAAAGTGAAAAAGGTGCTTTTGTGGATAGAGTGCGCAGGAAAGCAGAGAGGGCCAAATTGTCTGGGGCATTTGAAGGGGTTCCAGGAGGCAGTGAGAACCAGCATCACTTTTCCCCGCTGGCACTTTTGCTGTGGCAGCAAAAGCTGGACGTTTGTCTTTTTTGCTCCAGAGAGCGCCGAAAGTGAAAAAAGGTGCTTTTGAGGATAGAGTTCTCAGGAAAGCAGAGAGGGCCAAATTGTCTGGGGCATTTGAAGGGGTTCCAGGAGGCAGTGAGAACCAGCATAACTTTTCCCTGCTGGCACCTTTGCTGTGGCAGCAAAAGCTGGACGTTTGTCTTTTTTGCTCCAGAGAGCGCCGAAAGTGAAAAATGTGCTTTTGAGGATAGAGTCCTCAGGAAAGCAGAGAGGGCCAAATTGTCTGGGGCATTTGAAGGGGTTCCAGGAGGCAGTGAGAATCAGCATCACTTTTCCCCGCTGGCACTTTTGCTGTGGCAGCAAAAGCTGGACGTTTGTTTTTTTTGCTCCAGACAGCGCCGAAAGTGAAAAAAGGTGCTTTTGAGGATAGAGTCCTCAGGAAAGCAGAGAGGGCCAAAGTGTCTGGGGCATTTGAAGGGGTTCCAGGAGGCAGTGAGGACCATCATCACTTTTCCCCGCTGGCACCTTTGCTGTGGCAGCAAAAGCTGGACGTTTGTCTTTTTTGCTCCAGACAGCGCCGAAAGTGAAAAAAGGTGCTTTTGAGGATAAAGTCCTCAGGAAAGCAGAGAGGGCCAAATTGTCTGGGGCATTTGAAGGGGTTCCAGGAGGCAGTGAGGACCAGCATCACTTTTCCCCGCTGGCACCTTTGCTGTGGCAGCAAAAGCTGGACGTTTGTCTTTTTTGCTCCAGAGAGCGCTGAAAGTGAAAAAAGGTGCTTTTGAGGATAGAGTACTCAGGAAAGCAGAGAGGGCCAAATTCTCTGGGGCATTTGAAGGGGTTCCAGGAGGCAGTGAGGACCAGCATCACTTTTCCCCGCTGGCACTTTTGCTGTGGCAGCAAAAGCTGGACGTTTGTCTTCTTTGCTCCAGACAGCGACGAAAGTGAAAAAAGGTGCTTTTGAGGATAGAGTCCTCAGGAAAGCAGAGAGGGCCAAATTGTCTGGGGCATTTGAAGGGGTTCCAGGAGGCAGTGAGAACCAGCATAACTTTTCCCTGCTGGCACCTTTGCTGTGGCAGCAAAAGCTGGACGTTTGTCTTTTTTGCTCCAGAGAGCGCCGAAAGTGAAAAAAGGTGCTTTTGAGGATAGAGTGCTCAGGAAAGCAGAGAGGGCCAAATTGTCTGGGGCATTTGAAGGGGTTCCAGGAGGCAGTGAGGACCAGCATCACTTTTCCCCGCTGGCACCTTTGCTGTGGCAGCAAAAGCTGGACGTTTGTCTTTTTTGCTCCAGACAGCGCCGAAAGTTAAAAAAGGTGCTTTTGCGGATAGAGTGCGCAGGAAAGCAGAGAGGGCCAAATTGTCTGGGGCATTTGAAGGGGTTCCAGGAGGCATTGAGGACCAGCATCACTTTTCCCCGCTGGCACCTTTGCTGTGGCAGCAAAAGCTGGACGTTTGTCTTCTTTGCTCCAGACAGCGACGAAAGTGAAAAAAGGTGCTTTTGAGGATAGAGTCCTCAGGAAAGCAGAGAGGGCCAAATTGTCTGGGGCATTTGAAGGGGTTCCAGGAGGCAGTGAGAACCAGCATAACTTTTCCCTGCTGGCACCTTTGCTGTGGCAGCAAAAGCTGGACGTTTGTCTTTTTTGCTCCAGAGAGCGCCGAAAGTGAAAAAAGGTGCTTTTGAGGATAGAGTCCCTCAGGAAAGCAGAGAGGGCCAAATTGTCTGGGGCATTTGAAGGGGTTCCAGGAGGCAGTGAGGACCAGCATCACTTTTCCCCGCTGGCACCTTTGCTGTGGCAGCAAAAGCTGGACGTTTGTCTTTTTTGCTCCAGACAGCGCCGAAAGTTAAAAAAGGTGCTTTTGCGGATAGAGTGCGCAGGAAAGCAGAGAGGGCCAAATTGTCTGGGGCATTTGAAGGGGTTCCAGGAGGAGTGAGGACCAGCATCACTTTTCCCCGCTGGGCACCTTTGCTGTGGCAGCAAAAGCTGGACGTTTGTCTTTTTTGCTCCAGAGAGCGCCGAAAGTGAAAAAAGGTGCTTTTGAGGATAGAGTCCTCAGGAAAGCAGAGAGGGCCAAATTGTCTGGGGCATTTGAAGGGGTTCCAGGAGGCAGTGAGAACCAGCATCACTTTTCCCCGCTGGCATCTTTGCTGTGGCAGCAAAAGCTGGACGTTTGTCTTTTTTGCTCCACACAGCGACGAAAGTGAAAAAAGGTGCTTTTGAGGATAGAGTGCTCAGGAAAGCAGAGAGGGCCAAATTGTCTGGGGCATTTGAAGGGGTTCCAGGAGGCAGTGAGAACCAGCATCACTTTTCCCCGCTGGCACTTTTGCTGTGGCAGCAAAAGCTGGACGTTTGTCTTTTTTTGCTCCAGAGAGCGCCGAAAGTGAAAAAAGGTGCTTTTGAGGATAGAGTCCTCAGGAAAGCAGAGAGGGCCAAATTGTCTGGGGCATTTGAAGGGGTTCCAGGAGGCAGTGAGAACCAGCATCACTTTTCCCCGCTGGCACCTTTGCTGTGGCAGCAAAGCTGGACGTTTGTCTTTTTTGCTCAACACAGCGCCGAAAGTGAAAAAAGGTGCTTTTGAGGATAGAGTCCTCAGGAAAGCAGAGAGGGCCAAATTGTCTGGGGCATTTGAAGGGGTTCCAGGAGGCAGTGAGAACCAGCATCACTTTTCACCGCTGACAATTTTGCTGTGGCAGCAAAAGGCTGGACGTTTGTCTTTTTGCTCCAGACAGCGCCGAAAGTGAAAAAAGGTGCTTTTGCGGATAGAGTGCGCAGGAAAGCAGAGAGGGCCAAATTGTCTGGGGCATTTGAAGGGGTTCCAGGAGGCAGTGAGAACCAGCATCACTTTTCCCCGCTGGCACCTTTGCTGTGGCAGCAAAAGCTGGACGTTTGTCTTTTTGCTCCAGAGAGCGCCGAAAGTGAAAAAAGGTGCTTTTGTGGATAGAGTGCGCAGGAAAGCAGAGAGGGCCAAATTGTCTGGGGCATTTGAAGGGGTTCCAGGAGGCAGTGAGGACCAGCATCACTTTCCCCGCTGGCACCTTTGCTGTGGCAGCAAAAGCTGGACGTTTGTCTTTTTTGCTCCAGAGAGCGCCGAAAGTGAAAAAAGGTGCTTTTGAGGATAGAGTGCTCAGGAAAGCAGAGAGGGCCAAATTGTCTGGGGCATTTGAAGGGGTTCCAGGAGGCAGTGAGAACCAGCATCACTTTTACCCGCTGGCATCTTTGCTGTGGCAGCAAAAATCTGGACGTTTGTCTTTTTTGCTCCACACAGCGCCGAAAGTGAAAAAAAGGTGCTTTTGAGGATAGAGTGCTCAGGAAAGCAGAGAGGGCCAAATTGTCTGGGGCATTTGAAGGGGTTCCAGGAGGCAGTGAGAACCAGCATCACTTTTCCTCGCTGGCACTTTTGCTGTGGCAGCAAAAGCTGGACGTTTGTCTTTTTTGCTCCAGAGAGCGCCGAAAGTGAAAAAAGGTGCTTTTGAGGATAGAGTCCTCAGGAAAGCAGAGAGGGCCAAATTGTCTGGGGCATTTGAAGGGGTTCCAGGAGGCAGTGAGAACCAGCATCACTTTTCCCCGCTGGAACCTTTGCTGTGGCAGCAAATCTGGACGTTTGTCTTTTTTGCTCCAGACAGCGCCGAAAGTGAAAAAAGGTGCTTTTGAGGATAGAGTCCTCAGGAAAGCAGAGAGGGCCAAATTGTCTGGGGCATTTGAAGGGGTTCCAGGAGGCAGTGAGGACCAGCATCACTTTTCCCCGCTGGCACCTTTGCTGTGGCAGCAAAAGCTGGACGTTTGTCTTTTTTTGCTCCAGAGAGCGCCGAAAGTGAAAAAAGGTGCTTTTGAGGATAGAGTCCTCAGGAAAGCAGAGAGGGCCAAATTGTCTGGGGCATTTGAAGGGGTTCCAGGAGGCAGTGAGAACCAGCATCACTTTTCCCCGCTGGCACCTTTGCTGTGGCAGCAAAAGCTGGACGTTTGTCTTTTTTGCTCCAGACAGCGCCGAAAGTGAAAAAAGGTGGCTTTTGTGGATAGAGTGCGCAGGAAAGCAGAGAGGGCCAAATTGTCTGGGGGCATTTGAAGGGGTTCCAGGAGGCAGTGAGAACCAGCATCACTTTTCCCCGCTGGCACTTTTGCTGTGGCAGCAAAAGCTGGACGTTTGTCTTTTTTGCTCCAGAGAGCGCCGAAAGTGAAAAAAGGTGCTTTTGAGGATAGAGTTCTCAGGAAAGCAGAGAGGGCCAAATTGTCTGGGGCATTTGAAGGGGTTCCAGGAGGCAGTGAGAACCAGCATAACTTTTCCCTGCTGGCACCTTTGCTGTGGCAGCAAAAGCTGGACGTTTGTCTTTTTTGCTCCAGAGAGCGCCGAAAGTGAAAAAAGGTGCTTTTGAGGATAGAGTCCTCAGGAAAGCAGAGAGGGCCAAATTGTCTGGGGCATTTGAAGGGGTTCCAGGAGGCAGTGAGAATCAGCATCACTTTTCCCCGCTGGCACTTTTGCTGTGGCAGCAAAAAGCTGGACGTTTGTTTTTTTTGCTCCAGACAGCGCCGAAAGTGAAAAAAGGTGCTTTTGAGGATAGAGTCCTCAGGAAAGCAGAGAGGGCCAAAGTGTCTGGGGCATTTGAAGGGGTTCCAGGAGGCAGTGAGGACCATCATCACTTTTCCCCGCTGGCACCTTTGCTGTGGCAGCAAAAGCTGGACGTTTGTCTTTTTTGCTCCAGACAGCGCCGAAAGTGAAAAAAGGTGCTTTTGACGATAAAGTCCTCAGGAAAGCAGAGAGGGCCAAATTGTCTGGGGCATTTGAAGGGGTTCCAGGAGGCAGTGAGGACCAGCATCACTTTTCCCCGCTGGCACCTTTGCTGTGGCAGCAAAAGCTGGACGTTTGTCTTTTTTGCTCCAGAGAGCGCTGAAAGTGAAAAAGGTGCTTTTGAGGATAGAGTACTCAGGAAAGCAGAGAGGGCCAAATTCTCTGGGGCATTTGAAGGGGTTCCAGGAGGCAGTGAGGACCAGCATCACTTTTCCCCGCTGGCACTTTTGCTGTGGCAGCAAAAGCTGGACGTTTGTCTTCTTTGCTCCAGACAGCGACGAAAGTGAAAAAAGGTGCTTTTGAGGATAGAGTCCTCAGGAAAGCAGAGAGGGCCAAATTGTCTGGGGCATTTGAAGGGGTTCCAGGAGGCAGTGAGAACCAGCATAACTTTTCCCTGCTGGCACCTTTGCTGTGGCAGCAAAAGCTGGACGTTTGTCTTTTTTGCTCCAGAGAGCGCCGAAAGTGAAAAAAGGTGCTTTTGAGGATAGAGTCCTCAGGAAAGCAGAGAGGGCCAAATTGTCTGGGGCATTTGAAGGGGTTCCAGGAGGCAGTGAGGACCAGCATCACTTTTCCCCGCTGGCACCTTTGCTGTGGCAGCAAAAGCTGGACGTTTGTCTTTTTTGCTCCAGACAGCGCCGAAAGTTAAAAAAGGTGCTTTTGCGGATAGAGTGCGCAGGAAAGCAGAGAGGGCCAAATTGTCTGGGGCATTTGAAGGGGTTCCAGGAGGCATTGAGGACCAGCATCACTTTTCCCCGCTGGCACCTTTGCTGTGGCAGCAAAAGCTGGACGTTTGTCTTCTTTGCTCCAGACAGCGACGAAAGTGAAAAAAGGTGCTTTTGAGGATAGAGTCCTCAGGAAAGCAGAGAGGGCCAAATTGTCTGGGGCATTTGAAGGGGTTCCAGGAGGCAGTGAGAACCAGCATAACTTTTCCCTGCTGGCACCTTTGCTGTGGCAGCAAAAGCTGGACGTTTGTCTTTTTTGCTCCAGAGAGCGCCGAAAGTGAAAAAAGGTGCTTTTGAGGATAGAGTCCTCAGGAAAGCAGAGAGGGCCAAATTGTCTGGGGCATTTGAAGGGGTTCCAGGAGGCAGTGAGGACCAGCATCACTTTTCCCCGCTGGCACCTTTGCTGTGGCAGCAAAAGCTGGACGTTTGTCTTTTTTGCTCCAGACAGCGCCGAAAGTTAAAAAAGGTGCTTTTGCGGATAGAGTGCGCAGGAAAGCAGAGAGGGCCAAATTGTCTGGGGCATTTGAAGGGGTTCCAGGAGGCAGTGAGGACCAGCATCACTTTTCCCCGCTGGCACCTTTGCTGTGGCAGCAAAAGCTGGACGTTTGTCTTTTTTGCTCCAGAGAGCGCCGAAAGTGAAAAAAGGTGCTTTTGAGGATAGAGTCCTCAGGAAAGCAGAGAGGGCCAAATTGTCTGGGGCATTTGAAGGGGTTCCAGGAGGCAGTGAGAACCAGCATCACTTTTCCCCGCTGGCATCTTTGCTGTGGCAGCAAAAGCTGGACGTTTGTCTTTTTTGCTCCAGACAGCGCCGAAAGTGAAAAAAGGTGCTTTTGAGGATAGAGTAGTGCTCAGGAAAGCAGAGAGGGCCAAATTGTCTGGGGCATTTGAAGGGGTTCCAGGAGGCAGTGAGAACCAGCATCACTTTTCCCCGCTGGCACTTTTGCTGTGCAGCAAAAGCTGGACGTTTGTCTTTTTTGCTCCAGAGAGCGCCGAAAGTGAAAAAAGGTGCTTTTGAGGATAGAGTCCTCAGGAAAGCAGAGAGGGCCAAATTGTCTGGGGCATTTGAAGGGGTTCCAGGAGGCAGTGAGAACCAGCATCACTTTTCCCCGCTGGCACCTTTGCTGTGGCAGCAAAATCTGGACGTTTGTCTTTTTTGCTCAACACAGCGCCGAAAGTGAAAAAAGGTGCTTTTGAGGATAGAGTCCTCAGGAAAGCAGAGAGGGCCAAATTGTCTGGGGCATTTGAAGGGGTTCCAGGAGGTAGTGAGAACCAGCATCACTTTTCACCGCTGACAATTTTGCTGTGGCAGCAAAAGCTGGACGTTTGTCTTTTTTGCTCCAGAGAGCGCCGAAAGTGAAAAAAGGTGCTTTTGAGGATAGAGTGCGCAGGAAAGCAGAGAGGGCCAAATTGTCTGGGGCATTTGAAGGGGTTCCAGGAGGCAGTGAGAACCAGCATAACTTTTCCCCGCTGGCACCTTTGCTGTGGCAGCAAAAGCTGGACGTTTGTCTTTTTTGCTCCAGAGAGCGCCGAAAGTGAAAAAAGGTGCTTTTGTGGATAGAGTGCGCAGGAAAGCAGAGAGGGCCAAATTGTCTGGGGCATTTGAAGGGGTTCCAGGAGGCAGTGAGGACCAGCATCACTTTTCCCCGCTGGCACCTTTGCTGTGGCAGCAAAAGCTGGACGTTTTTCTTTTTTGCTCCAGAGAGCGCCGAAAGTGAAAAAAGGTGCTTTTGAGGATAGAGTGCTCAGGAAAGCAGAGAGGGCCAAATTGTCTGGGGCATTTGAAGGGGTTCCAGGAGGCAGTGAGAACCAGCATCACTTTTACCCGCTGGCATCTTTGCTGTGGCAGCAAATCTGGACGTTTGTCTTTTTGCTCCACACAGCGCCGAAAGTGAAAAAAGGTGCTTTTGAGGATAGAGTGCTCAGGAAAGCAGAGAGGGCCAAATTGTCTGGGGCATTTGAAGGGGTTCCAGAAGGCAGTGAGAACCAGCATCACTTTTCCTCGCTGGCACTTTTGCTGTGGCAGCAAAAGCTGGACGTTTGTCTTTTTTGCTCCAGAGAGCGCCGAAAGTGAAAAAAGGTGCTTTTGAGGATAGAGTCCTCAGGAAAGCAGAGAGGGCCAAATTGTCTGGGGCATTTGAAGGGGTTCCAGGAGGCAGTGAGAACCAGCATCACTTTTCCCCGCTGGCACCTTTGCTGTGGCAGCAAATCTGGACGTTTGTCTTTTTTGCTCCAGACAGCGCCGAAAGTGAAAAAAGGTGCTTTTGAGGATAAAGTCCTCAGGAAAGTAGAGAGGGCCAAATTGTCTGGGGCATTTGAAGGGGTTCCAGGAGGCAGTGAGAACCAGCATCACTTTTCCCCGCTGGCACTTTTGCTGTGGCAGCAAAAGCTGGACGTTTGTCTTTTTTGCTCCAGAGAGCGCCGAAAGTGAAAAAAGGTGCTTTTGAGGATAGAGTTCTCAGGAAAGCAGAGAGGGCCAAATTGTCTGGGGCATTTGAAGGGGTTCCAGGAGGCAGTGAGAACCAGCATAACTTTTCCCTGCTGGCACCTTTGCTGTGGCAGCAAAAGCTGGACGTTTGTCTTTTTTGCTCCAGAGAGCGCCGAAAGTGAAAAAAGGTGCTTTTGAGGATAGAGTCCTCAGGAAAGCAGAGAGGGCCAAATTGTCTGGGGCATTTGAAGGGGTTCCAGGAGGCAGTGAGAATCAGCATCACTTTTCCCCGCTGGCACTTTTGCTGTGGCAGCAAAAGCTGGACGTTTGTTTTTTTTGCTCCAGACAGCGCCGAAAGTGAAAAAAGGTGCTTTTGAGGATAGAGTCCTCAGGAAAGCAGAGAGGGCCAAAGTGTCTGGGGCATTTGAAGGGGTTCCAGGAGGCAGTGAGGACCATCATCACTTTTCCCCGCTGGCACCTTTGCTGTGGCAGCAAAAGCTGGACGTTTGTCTTTTTTGCTCCAGACAGCGCCGAAAGTGAAAAAAGGTGCTTTTGAGGATAAAGTCCTCAGGAAAGCAGAGAGGGCCAAATTGTCTGGGGCATTTGAAGGGGTTCCAGGAGGCAGTGAGGACCAGCATCACTTTTCCCCGCTGGCACCTTTGCTGTGGCAGCAAAAGCTGGACGTTTGTCTTTTTTGCTCCAGAGAGCGCTGAAAGTGAAAAAAGGTGCTTTTGAGGATAGAGTACTCAGGAAAGCAGAGAGGGCCAAATTCTCTGGGGCATTTGAAGGGGTTCCAGGAGGCAGTGAGGACCAGCATCACTTTTCCCCGCTGGCACTTTTGCTGTGGCAGCAAAAGCTGGACGTTTGTCTTCTTTGCTCCAGACAGCGACGAAAGTGAAAAAAGGTGCTTTTGAGGATAGAGTCCTCAGGAAAGCAGAGAGGGCCAAATTGTCTGGGGCATTTGAAGGGGTTCCAGGAGGCAGTGAGAACCAGCATAACTTTTCCCTGCTGGCACCTTTGCTGTGGCAGCAAAAGCTGGACGTTTGTCTTTTTTGCTCCAGAGAGCGCCGAAAGTGAAAAAAGGTGCTTTTGAGGATAGAGTCCTCAGGAAAGCAGAGAGGGCCAAATTGTCTGGGGCATTTGAAGGGGTTCCAGGAGGCAGTGAGAACCAGCATCACTTTTCCCCGCTGGCACTTTTGCTGTGGCAGCAAAAGCTGGACGTTTGTCTTTTTTGCTCCAGAGAGCGCCGAAAGTGAAAAAAGGTGCTTTTGAGGATAGAGTGCGCAGGAAAGCAGAGAGGGCCAAATTGTCTGGGGCATTTGAAGGGGTTCCAGGAGGCAGTGAGAACCAGCATCACTTTTCCCCGCTGGCACCTTTGCTGTGGCAGCAAAATCTGGACGTTTGTCTTTTTTGCTCAACACAGCGCCGAAAGTGAAAAAAGGTGCTTTTGAGGATAGAGTCCTCAGGAAAGCAGAGAGGGCCAAATTGTCTGGGGCATTTGAAGGGGTTCCAGGAGGTAGTGAGAACCAGCATCACTTTTCACCGCTGACAATTTTGCTGTGGCAGCAAAAGCTGGACGTTTGTCTTTTTTGCTCCAGAGAGCGCCGAAAGTGAAAAAAGGTGCTTTTGAGGATAGAGTGCGCAGGAAAGCAGAGAGGGCCAAATTGTCTGGGGCATTTGAAGGGGTTCCAGGAGGCAGTGAGAACCAGCATCACTTTTCCCCGCTGGCACCTTTGCTGTGGCAGCAAAAGCTGGACGTTTGTCTTTTTTGCTCCAGAGAGCGCCGAAAGTGAAAAAAGGTGCTTTTGTGGATAGAGTGCGCAGGAAAGCAGAGAGGGCCAAATTGTCTGGGGCATTTGAAGGGGTTCCAGGAGGCAGTGAGGACCAGCATCACTTTTCCCCGCTGGCACCTTTGCTGTGGCAGCAAAAGCTGGACGTTTGTCTTTTTTGCTCCAGAGAGCGCCGAAAGTGAAAAAAGGTGCTTTTGAGGATAGAGTGCTCAGGAAAGCAGAGAGGGCCAAATTGTCTGGGGCATTTGAAGGGGTTCCAGGAGGCAGTGAGAACCAGCATCACTTTTACCCGCTGGCATCTTTGCTGTGGCAGCAAAATCTGGACGTTTGTCTTTTTTGCTCCACACAGCGCCGAAAGTGAAAAAAGGTGCTTTTGAGGATAGAGTGCTCAGGAAAGCAGAGAGGGCCAAATTGTCTGGGGCATTTGAAGGGGTTCCAGGAGGCAGTGAGAACCAGCATCACTTTTCCTCGCTGGCACTTTTGCTGTGGCAGCAAAAGCTGGACGTTTGTCTTTTTTGCTCCAGAGAGCGCCGAAAGTGAAAAAAGGTGCTTTTGAGGATAGAGTCCTCAGGAAAGCAGAGAGGGCCAAATTGTCTGGGGCATTTGAAGGGGTTCCAGGAGGCAGTGAGAACCAGCATCACTTTTCCCCGCTGGCACCTTTGCTGTGGCAGCAAATCTGGACGTTTGTCTTTTTTGCTCCAGACAGCGCCGAAAGTGAAAAAAGGTGCTTTTGAGGATAAAGTCCTCAGGAAAGTAGAGAGGGCCAAATTGTCTGGGGCATTTGAAGGGGTTCCAGGAGGCAGTGAGAACCAGCATCACTTTTCCCCGCTGGCACTTTTGCTGTGGCAGCAAAAGCTGGACGTTTGTCTTTTTTGCTCCAGAGAGCGCCGAAAGTGAAAAAAGGTGCTTTTGAGGATAGAGTCCTCAGGAAAGCAGAGAGGGCCAAATTGTCTGGGGCATTTGAAGGGGTTCCAGGAGGCAGTGAGGACCAGCATCACTTTTCCCCGCTGGCACCTTTGCTGTGGCAGCAAAAGCTGGACGTTTGTCTTTTTTGCTCCAGACAGCGCCGAAAGTGAAAAAAGGTGCTTTTGTGGATAGAGTGCGCAGGAAAGCAGAGAGGGCCAAATTGTCTGGGGCATTTGAAGGGGTTCCAGGAGGCAGTGAGAACCAGCATCACTTTTCCCCGCTGGCACTTTTGCTGTGGCAGCAAAAGCTGGACGTTTGTCTTTTTTGCTCCAGAGAGCGCCGAAAGTGAAAAAAGGTGCTTTTGAGGATAGAGTTCTCAGGAAAGCAGAGAGGGCCAAATTGTCTGGGGCATTTGAAGGGGTTCCAGGAGGCAGTGAGAACCAGCATAACTTTTCCCTGCTGGCACCTTTGCTGTGGCAGCAAAAGCTGGACGTTTGTCTTTTTTGCTCCAGAGAGCGCCGAAAGTGAAAAAAGGTGCTTTTGAGGATAGAGTCCTCAGGAAAGCAGAGAGGGCCAAATTGTCTGGGGCATTTGAAGGGGTTCCAGGAGGCAGTGAGAACCAGCATCACTTTTCCCCGCTGGCACTTTTGCTGTGGCAGCAAAAGCTGGACGTTTGTTTTTTTTGCTCCAGACAGCGCCGAAAGTGAAAAAAGGTGCTTTTGAGGATAGAGTCCTCAGGAAAGCAGAGAGGGCCAAAGTGTCTGGGGCATTTGAAGGGGTTCCAGGAGGCAGTGAGGACCATCATCACTTTTCTCCGCTGGCACCTTTGCTGTGGCAGCAAAAGCTGGACGTTTGTCTTTTTTGCTCCAGACAGCGCCGAAAGTGAAAAAAGGTGCTTTTGAGGATAAAGTCCTCAGGAAAGCAGAGAGGGCCAAATTGTCTGGGGCATTTGAAGGGGTTCCAGGAGGCAGTGAGGACCAGCATCACTTTTCCCCGCTGGCACCTTTGCTGTGGCAGCAAAAGCTGGACGTTTGTCTTTTTTGCTCCAGAGAGCGCTGAAAGTGAAAAAAGGTGCTTTTGAGGATAGAGTACTCAGGAAAGCAGAGAGGGCCAAATTCTCTGGGGCATTTGAAGGGGTTCCAGGAGGCAGTGAGGACCAGCATCACTTTTCCCCGCTGGCACTTTTGCTGTGGCAGCAAAAGCTGGACGTTTGTCTTCTTTGCTCCAGACAGCGCCGAAAGTGAAAAAAGGTGCTTTTGAGGATAGAGTCCTCAGGAAAGCAGAGAGGGCCAAATTGTCTGGGGCATTTGAAGGGGTTCCAGGAGGCAGTGAGAACCAGCATAACTTTTCCCTGCTGGCACCTTTGCTGTGGCAGCAAAAGCTGGACGTTTGTCTTTTTTGCTCCAGAGAGCGCCGAAAGTGAAAAAAGGTGCTTTTGAGGATAGAGTCCTCAGGAAAGCAGAGAGGGCCAAATTGTCTGGGGCATTTGAAGGGGTTCCAGGAGGCAGTGAGGACCAGCATCACTTTTCCCCGCTGGCACCTTTGCTGTGGCAGCAAAAGCTGGACGTTTGTCTTTTTTGCTCCAGACAGCGCCGAAAGTTAAAAAAGGTGCTTTTGCGGATAGAGTGCGCAGGAAAGCAGAGAGGGCCAAATTGTCTGGGGCATTTGAAGGGGTTCCAGGAGGCATTGAGGACCAGCATCACTTTTCCCCGCTGGCACCTTTGCTGTGGCAGCAAAAGCTGGACGTTTGTCTTCTTTGCTCCAGACAGCGACGAAAGTGAAAAAAGGTGCTTTTGAGGATAGAGTCCTCAGGAAAGCAGAGAGGGCCAAATTGTCTGGGGCATTTGAAGGGGTTCCAGGAGGCAGTGAGAACCAGCATAACTTTTCCCTGCTGGCACCTTTGCTGTGGCATCAAAAGCTGGACGTTTGTCTTTTTTGCTCCAGAGAGCGCCGAAAGTGAAAAAAGGTTCTTTTGAGGATAGAGTCCTCAGGAAAGCAGAGAGGGCCAAATTGTCTGGGGCATTTGAAGGGGTTCCAGGAGGCAGTGAGGACCAGCATCACTTTTCCCCGCTGGCACCTTTGCTGTGGCAGCAAAAGCTGGACGTTTGTCTTTTTTGCTCCAGACAGCGCCGAAAGTGAAAAAAGGTGCTTTTGCGGATAGAGTGCGCAGGAAAGCAGAGAGGGCCAAATTGTCTGGGGCATTTGAAGGGGTTCCAGGAGGCAGTGAGGACCAGCATCACTTTTCCCCGCTGGCACCTTTGCTGTGGCAGCAAAAGCTGGACGTTTGTCTTTTTTGCTCCACACAGCGCCGAAAGTGAAAAAAGGTGCTTTTGAGGATAAAGTCCTCAGGAAAGCAGAGAGGGCCAAATTGTCTGGGGCATTTGAAGGGGTTCCAGGAGGCAGTGAGAACCAGCATCACTTTTCCCCGCTGGCACTTTTGCTGTGGCAGCAAAAGCTGGACGTTTGTCTTTTTTGCTCCAGACAGCGCCGAAATTGAAAAAAGGTGCTTTTGAGGATAGAGTCCTCAAGAAAGCAGAGAGGGCCAAATTGTCTGGGGCATTTGAAGGGGTTCCAGGAGGCAGTGAGGACCAGCATCACTTTTCCCCGCTGGCACCTTTGCTGTGGCAACAAAAGCTGGACGTTTGTCTTTTTTGCTCCAGACAGCGCCGAAAGTGAAAAAAGGTGCTTTTGCGGATAGAGTGCGCAGGAAAGCAGAGAGGGCCAAATTGTCTGGGGCATTTGAAGGGGTTCCAGGAGGCAGTGAGGACCAGCATCACTTTTCCCCGCTGGCACCTTTGCTGTGGCAGCAAAAGCTGGACGTTTGTCTTTTTTGCTCCAGAGAGCGCCGAAAGTGAAACAAGGTGCTTTTGAGGATAAAGTCCTCAGGAAAGCAGAGAGGGCCAAATTGTCTGGGGCATTTGAAGGGGTTCCAGGAGGCAGTGAGAACCAGCATCACTTTTCCCCGCTGGCACTTTTGCTGTGGCAGCAAAAGCTGGACGTTTGTCTTTTTTGCTCCAGACAGCGCCGAAATTGAAAAAAGGTGCTTTTGAGGATAGAGTCCTCAGGAAAGCAGAGAGGGCCAAATTGTCTGGGGCATTTGAAGGGGTTCCAGGAGGCAGTGAGGACCAGCATCACTTTTCCCCGCTGGCACTTTTGCTGTGGCAGCAAAAGCTGGACGTTTGTCTTTTTTGCTCCAGAGAGCGCCGAAAGTGAAAAAAGGTTCTTTTGAGGATAGAGTGCTCAGAAAAGCAGAGAGGGCCAAATTGTCTGGGGCATTTGAAGGGGTTCCAGGAGGCAGTGAGGACCAGCATCACTTTTCCCCGCTGGCACCTTTGCTGTGGCAGCAAAAGCTGGACGTTTGTCTTTTTTGCTCCAGAGAGCGCCGAAAGTGAAAAAAGGTGCTTTTGCGGATAGAGTCCTCAGGAAAGCAGAGAGGGCCAAATTGTCTGGGGCATTTGAAGGGGTTCCAGGAGGCAGTGAGAACCAGCATCACTTTTCCCCGCCGGCACTTTTGCTGTGGCAGCAAAAGCTGGACGTTTGTCTTTTTTGCTCCAGAGAGCGCCGAAAGTGAAAAAAGGTGCTTTTGAGGATAGAGTCCTCAGGAAAGCAGAGAGGGCCAAATTGTCTGGGGCATTTGAAGGGGTTCCAGGAGGTAGTGAGAACCAGCATCACTTTTCACCGCTGACAATTTTGCTGTGGCAGCAAAAGCTGGACGTTTGTCTTTTTTGCTCCAGAGAGCGCCGAAAGTGAAAAAAGGTGCTTTTGAGGATAGAGTGCGCAGGAAAGCAGAGAGGGCCAAATTGTCTGGGGCATTTGAAGGGGTTCCAGGAGGCAGTGAGAACCAGCATCACTTTTCCCCGCTGGCACCTTTGCTGTGGCAGCAAAAGCTGGACGTTTGTCTTTTTTGCTCCAGAGAGCGCCGAAAGTGAAAAAAGGTGCTTTTGTGGATAGAGTGCGCAGGAAAGCAGAGAGGGCCAAATTGTCTGGGGCATTTGAAGGGGTTCCAGGAGGCAGTGAGGACCAGCATCACTTTTCCCCGCTGGCACCTTTGCTGTGGCAGCAAAAGCTGGACGTTTGTCTTTTTTGCTCCAGAGAGCGCCGAAAGTGAAAAAAGGTGCTTTTGAGGATAGAGTGCTCAGGAAAGCAGAGAGGGCCAAATTGTCTGGGGCATTTGAAGGGGTTCCAGGAGGCAGTGAGAACCAGCATCACTTTTACCCGCTGGCATCTTTGCTGTGGCAGCAAAATCTGGACGTTTGTCTTTTTTGCTCCACACAGCGCCGAAAGTGAAAAAAGGTGCTTTTGAGGATAGAGTGCTCAGGAAAGCAGAGAGGGCCAAATTGTCTGGGGCATTTGAAGGGGTTCCAGGAGGCAGTGAGAACCAGCATCACTTTTCCTCGCTGGCACTTTTGCTGTGGCAGCAAAAGCTGGACGTTTGTCTTTTTTGCTCCAGAGAGCGCCGAAAGTGAAAAAAGGTGCTTTTGAGGATAGAGTCCTCAGGAAAGCAGAGAGGGCCAAATTGTCTGGGGCATTTGAAGGGGTTCCAGGAGGCAGTGAGAACCAGCATCACTTTTCCCCGCTGGCACCTTTGCTGTGGCAGCAAATCTGGACGTTTGTCTTTTTTGCTCCAGACAGCGCCGAAAGTGAAAAAAGGTGCTTTTGAGGATAAAGTCCTCAGGAAAGTAGAGAGGGCCAAATTGTCTGGGGCATTTGAAGGGGTTCCAGGAGGCAGTGAGAACCAGCATCACTTTTCCCCGCTGGCACTTTTGCTGTGGCAGCAAAAGCTGGACGTTTGTCTTTTTTGCTCCAGAGAGCGCCGAAAGTGAAAAAAGGTGCTTTTGAGGATAGAGTCCTCAGGAAAGCAGAGAGGGCCAAATTGTCTGGGGCATTTGAAGGGGTTCCAGGAGGCAGTGAGGACCAGCATCACTTTTCCCCGCTGGCACCTTTGCTGTGGCAGCAAAAGCTGGACGTTTGTCTTTTTTGCTCCAGACAGCGCCGAAAGTGAAAAAAGGTGCTTTTGTGGATAGAGTGCGCAGGAAAGCAGAAAGGGCCAAATTGTCTGGGGCATTTGAAGGGGTTCCAGGAGGCAGTGAGAACCAGCATCACTTTTCCCCGCTGGCACTTTTGCTGTGGCAGCAAAAGCTGGACGTTTGTCTTTTTTGCTCCAGAGAGCGCCGAAAGTGAAAAAGGGTGCTTTTGAGGATAGAGTTCTCAGGAAAGCAGAGAGGGCCAAATTGTCTGGGGCATTTGAAGGGGTTCCAGGAGGCAGTGAGAACCAGCATAACTTTTCCCTGCTGGCACCTTTGCTGTGGCAGCAAAAGCTGGACGTTTGTCTTTTTTGCTCCAGAGAGCGCCGAAAGTGAAAAAAGGTGCTTTTGAGGATAGAGTCCTCAGGAAAGCAGAGAGGGCCAAATTGTCTGGGGCATTTGAAGGGGTTCCAGGAGGCAGTGAGAATCAGCATCACTTTTCCCCTCTGGCACTTTTGCTGTGGCAGCAAAAGCTGGACGTTTGTTTTTTTTGCTCCAGACAGCGCCGAAAGTGAAAAAAGGTGCTTTTGAGGATAGAGTCCTCAGGAAAGCAGAGAGGGCCAAAGTGTCTGGGGCATTTGAAGGGGTTCCAGGAGGCAGTGAGGACCATCATCACTTTTCCCCGCTGGCACCTTTGCTGTGGCAGCAAAAGCTGGACGTTTGTCTTTTTTGCTCCAGACAGCGCCGAAAGTGAAAAAAGGTGCTTTTGAGGATAAAGTCCTCAGGAAAGCAGAGAGGGCCAAATTGTCTGGGGCATTTGAAGGGGTTCCAGGAGGCAGTGAGGACCAGCATCACTTTTCCCCGCTGGCACCTTTGCTGTGGCAGCAAAAGCTGGACGTTTGTCTTTTTTGCTCCAGAGAGCGCTGAAAGTGAAAAAAGGTGCTTTTGAGGATAGAGTACTCAGGAAAGCAGAGAGGGCTAAATTCTCTGGGGCATTTGAAGGGGTTCCAGGAGGCAGTGAGGACCAGCATCACTTTTCCCCGCTGGCACTTTTGCTGTGGCAGCAAAAGCTGGACGTTTGTCTTCTTTGCTCCAGACAGCGACGAAAGTGAAAAAAGGTGCTTTTGAGGATAGAGTCCTCAGGAAAGCAGAGAGGGCCAAATTGTCTGGGGCATTTGAAGGGGTTCCAGGAGGCAGTGAGAACCAGCATAACTTTTCCCTGCTGGCACCTTTGCTGTGGCAGCAAAAGCTGGACGTTTGTCTTTTTTGCTCCAGAGAGCGCCGAAAGTGAAAAAAGGTGCTTTTGAGGATAGAGTCCTCAGGAAAGCAGAGAGGGCCAAATTGTCTGGGGCATTTGAAGGGGTTCCAGGAGGCAGTGAGGACCAGCATCACTTTTCCCCGCTGGCACCTTTGCTGTGGCAGCAAAAGCTGGACGTTTGTCTTTTTTGCTCCAGACAGCGCCGAAAGTTAAAAAAGGTGCTTTTGCGGATAGAGTGCGCAGGAAAGCAGAGAGGGCCAAATTGTCTGGGGCATTTGAAGGGGTTCCAGGAGGCATTGAGGACCAGCATCACTTTTCCCCGCTGGCACCTTTGCTGTGGCAGCAAAAGCTGGACGTTTGTCTTCTTTGCTCCAGACAGCGACGAAAGTGAAAAAAGGTGCTTTTGAGGATAGAGTCCTCAGGAAAGCAGAGAGGGCCAAATTGTCTGGGGCATTTGAAGGGGTTCCAGGAGGCAGTGAGAACCAGCATAACTTTTCCCTGCTGGCACCTTTGCTGTGGCAGCAAAAGCTGGACGTTTGTCTTTTTTGCTCCAGAGAGCGCCGAAAGTGAAAAAAGGTTCTTTTGAGGATAGAGTGCTCAGGAAAGCAGAGAGGGCCAAATTGTCTGGGGCATTTGAAGGGGTTCCAGGAGGCAGTGAGGACCAGCATCACTTTTCCCCGCTGGCACCTTTGCTGTGGCAGCAAAAGCTGGACGTTTGTCTTTTTTGCTCCAGACAGCGCCGAAAGTGAAAAAAGGTGCTTTTGCGGATAGAGTGCGCAGGAAAGCAGAGAGGGCCAAATTGTCTGGGGCATTTGAAGGGGTTCCAGGAGGCAGTGAGGACCAGCATCACTTTTCCCCGCTGGCACCTTTGCTGTGGCAGCAAAATCTGGACGTTTGTCTTTTTTGCTCCACACAGCGCCGAAAGTGAAAAAAGGTGCTTTTGTGGATAGAGTGCGCAGGAAAGCAGAGAGGGCCAAATTGTCTGGGGCATTTGAAGGGGTTCCAGGAGGCAGTGAGAACCAGCATCACTTTTCCCCGCTGGCACTTTTGCTGTGGCAGCAAAAGCTGGACGTTTGTCTTTTTTGCTCCAGAGAGCGCCGAAAGTGAAAAAAGGTGCTTTTGAGGATAGAGTTCTCAGGAAAGCAGAGAGGGCCAAATTGTCTGGGGCATTTGAAGGGGTTCCAGGAGGCAGTGAGAACCAGCATAACTTTTCCCTGCTGGCACCTTTGCTGTGGCAGCAAAAGCTGGACGTTTGTCTTTTTTGCTCCAGAGAGCGCCGAAAGTGAAAAAAGGTGCTTTTGAGGATAGAGTCCTCAGGAAAGCAGAGAGGGCCAAATTGTCTGGGGCATTTGAAGGGGTTCCAGGAGGCAGTGAGAATCAGCATCACTTTTCCCCGCTGGCACTTTTGCTGTGGCAGCAAAAGCTGGACGTTTGTCTTTTTTGCTCCAGAGAGCGCCGAAAGTGAAAAAAGGTGCTTTTGAGGATAGAGTCCTCAGGAAAGCAGAGAGGGCCAAAGTGTCTGGGGCATTTGAAGGGGTTCCAGGAGGCAGTGAGGACCAGCATCACTTTTCCCCGCTGGCACCTTTGCTGTGGCAGCAAAAGCTGGACGTTTGTCTTTTTTGCTCCAGACAGCGCCGAAAGTGAAAAAAGGTGCTTTTGAGGATAAAGTCCTCAGGAAAGCAGAGAGGGCCAAATTGTCTGGGGCATTTGAAGGGGTTCCAGGAGGCAGTGAGGACCAGCATCACTTTTCCCCGCTGGCACCTTTGCTGTGGCAGCAAAAGCTGGACGTTTGTCTTTTTTGCTCCAGAGAGCGCTGAAAGTGAAAAAAGGTGCTTTTGAGGATAGAGTACTCAGGAAAGCAGAGAGGGCCAAATTCTCTGGGGCATTTGAAGGGGTTCCAGGAGGCAGTGAGGACCAGCATCACTTTTCCCCGCTGGCACTTTTGCTGTGGCAGCAAAAGCTGGACGTTTGTCTTCTTTGCTCCAGACAGCGACGAAAGTGAAAAAAGGTGCTTTTGAGGATAGAGTCCTCAGGAAAGCAGAGAGGGCCAAATTGTCTGGGGCATTTGAAGGGGTTCCAGGAGGCAGTGAGAACCAGCATAACTTTTCCCTGCTGGCACCTTTGCTGTGGCAGCAAAAGCTGGACGTTTGTCTTTTTTGCTCCAGAGAGCGCCGAAAGTGAAAAAAGGTGCTTTTGAGGATAGAGTCCTCAGGAAAGCAGAGAGGGCCAAATTGTCTGGGGCATTTGAAGGGGTTCCAGGAGGCAGTGAGGACCAGCATCACTTTTCCCCGCTGGCACCTTTGCTGTGGCAGCAAAAGCTGGACGTTTGTCTTTTTTGCTCCAGACAGCGCCGAAAGTTAAAAAAGGTGCTTTTGCGGATAGAGTGCGCAGGAAAGCAGAGAGGGCCAAATTGTCTGGGGCATTTGAAGGGGTTCCAGGAGGCATTGAGGACCAGCATCACTTTTCCCCGCTGGCACCTTTGCTGTGGCAGCAAAAGCTGGACGTTTGTCTTCTTTGCTCCAGACAGCGACGAAAGTGAAAAAAGGTGCTTTTGAGGATAGAGTCCTCAGGAAAGCAGAGAGGGCCAAATTGTCTGGGGCATTTGAAGGGGTTCCAGGAGGCAGTGAGAACCAGCATAACTTTTCCCTGCTGGCACCTTTGCTGTGGCAGCAAAAGCTGGACGTTTGTCTTTTTTGCTCCAGAGAGCGCCGAAAGTGAAAAAAGGTTCTTTTGAGGATAGAGTCCTCAGGAAAGCAGAGAGGGCCAAATTGTCTGGGGCATTTGAAGGGGTTCCAGGAGGCAGTGAGGACCAGCATCACTTTTCCCCGCTGGCACCTTTGCTGTGGCAGCAAAAGCTGGACGTTTGTCTTTTTTGCTCCAGACAGCGCCGAAAGTGAAAAAAGGTGCTTTTGCGGATAGAGTGCGCAGGAAAGCAGAGAGGGCCAAATTGTCTGGGGCATTTGAAGGGGTTCCAGGAGGCAGTGAGGACCAGCATCACTTTTCCCCGCTGGCACCTTTGCTGTGGCAGCAAAAGCTGGACGTTTGTCTTTTTTGCTCCACACAGCGCCGAAAGTGAAAAAAGGTGCTTTTGAGGATAAAGTCCTCAGGAAAGCAGAGAGGGCCAAATTGTCTGGGGCATTTGAAGGGGTTCCAGGAGGCAGTGAGAACCAGCATCACTTTTCCCCGCTGGCACTTTTGCTGTGGCAGCAAAAGCTGGACGTTTGTCTTTTTTGCTCCAGACAGCGCCGAAATTGAAAAAAGGTGCTTTTGAGGATAGAGTCCTCAAGAAAGCAGAGAGGGCCAAATTGTCTGGGGCATTTGAAGGGGTTCCAGGAGGCAGTGAGGACCAGCATCACTTTTCCCCGCTGGCACCTTTGCTGTGGCAACAAAAGCTGGACGTTTGTCTTTTTTGCTCCAGACAGCGCCGAAAGTGAAAAAAGGTGCTTTTGCGGATAGAGTGCGCAGGAAAGCAGAGAGGGCCAAATTGTCTGGGGCATTTGAAGGGGTTCCAGGAGGCAGTGAGGACCAGCATCACTTTTCCCCGCTGGCACCTTTGCTGTGGCAGCAAAATCTGGACGTTTGTCTTTTTTGCTCCACACAGCGCCGAAAGTGAAACAAGGTGCTTTTGAGGATAAAGTCCTCAGGAAAGCAGAGAGGGCCAAATTGTCTGGGGCATTTGAAGGGGTTCCAGGAGGCAGTGAGAACCAGCATCACTTTTCCCCGCTGGCACTTTTGCTGTGGCAGCAAAAGCTGGACGTTTGTCTTTTTTGCTCCAGACAGCGCCGAAATTGAAAAAAGGTGCTTTTGAGGATAGAGTCCTCAGGAAAGCAGAGAGGGCCAAATTGTCTGGGGCATTTGAAGGGGTTCCAGGAGGCAGTGAGGACCAGCATCACTTTTCCCCGCTGGCACTTTTGCTGTGGCAGCAAAAGCTGGACGTTTGTCTTTTTTGCTCCAGAGAGCGCCGAAAGTGAAAAAAGGTTCTTTTGAGGATAGAGTGCTCAGAAAAGCAGAGAGGGCCAAATTGTCTGGGGCATTTGAAGGGGTTCCAGGAGGCAGTGAGGACCAGCATCACTTTTCCCCGCTGGCACCTTTGCTGTGGCAGCAAAAGCTGGACGTTTGTCTTTTTTGCTCCAGACAGCGCCGAAAGTGAAAAAAGGTGCTTTTGAGGATAAAGTCCTCAGGAAAGCAGAGAGGGCCAAATTGTCTGGGGCATTTGAAGGGGTTCCAGGAGGCAGTGAGGACCAGCATCACTTTTCCCCGCTGGCACCTTTGCTGTGGCAGCAAAAGCTGGACGTTTGTCTTTTTTGCTCCAGAGAGCGCCGAAAGTGAAAAAAGGTGCTTTTGCGGATAGAGTCCTCAGGAAAGCAGAGAGGGCCAAATTGTCTGGGGCATTTGAAGGGGTTCCAGGAGGCAGTGAGAACCAGCATCACTTTTCCCCGCCGGCACTTTTGCTGTGGCAGCAAAAGCTGGACGTTTGTCTTTTTTGCTCCAGAGAGCGCCGAAAGTGAAAAAAGGTGCTTTTGAGGATAGAGTCCTCAGGAAAGCAGAGAGGGCCAAATTGTCTGGGGCATTTGAAGGGGTTCCAGGAGGCAGTGAGAACCAGCATCACTTTTCCCTGCTTGCACTTTTGCTGTGGCAGCAAAAGCTGGACGTTTGTCTTTTTTGCTCCAGACAGCGCCGAAAGTGAAAAAAGGTGCTTTTGAGGATAGAGTCCTCAGGAAAGCAGAGAGGGCCAAAGTGTCTGGGGCATTTGAAGGGGTTCCAGGAGGCAGTGAGGACCATCATCACTTTTCCCCGCTGGCACCTTTGCTGTGGCAGCAAAAGCTGGACGTTTGTCTTTTTTGCTCCAGACAGCGCCGGAAGTGAAAAAAGGTGCTTTTGAGGATAAAGTCCTCAGGAAAGCAGAGAGGGCCAAATTGTCTGGGGCATTTGAAGGGGTTCCAGGAGGCAGTGAGGACCAGCATCACTTTTCCCCGCTGGCACCTTTGCTGTGGCAGCAAAAGCTGGACGTTTGTCTTTTTTGCTCCAGAGAGCGCTGAAAGTGAAAAAAGGTGCTTTTGAGGATAGAGTACTCAGGAAAGCAGAGAGGGCCAAATTCTCTGGGGCATTTGAAGGGGTTCCAGGAGGCAGTGAGGACCAGCATCACTTTTCCCCGCTGGCACTTTTGCTGTGGCAGCAAAAGCTGGACGTTTGTCTTCTTTGCTCCCGACAGCGACGAAAGTGAAAAAAGGTGCTTTTGAGGATAGAGTCCTCAGGAAAGCAGAGAGGGCCAAATTGTCTGGGGCATTTGAAGGGGTTCCAGGAGGCAGTGAGGACCAGCATCACTTTTCCCCGCTTGCATCTTTGCTGTGGCAGCAAAAGCTGGACGTTTGTCTTTTTTGCTCCAGACAGCGCCGAAAGTGAAAAAAGGTGCTTTTGAGGATAGAGTCCTCAGGAAAGCAGAGAGGGCCAAATTGTCTGGGGCATTTGAAGGGGTTCCAGGAGGCAGTGAGGACCAGCATCACTTTTCCCCGCTTGCATCTTTGCTGTGGCAGCAAAAGCTGGACGTTTGTCTTTTTTGCTCCAGACAGCGCCGAAAGTGAAAAAAGGTGCTTTTGCGGATAGAGTCCTCAGGAAAGCAGAGAGGGCCAAATTGTCTGGGGCATTTGAAGGGGTTCCAGGAGGCAGTGAGAACCAGCATCACTTTTCCCCGCTGGCACTTTTGCTGTGGCAGCAAAAGCTGGACGTTTGTCTTTTTTGCTCCAGACAGCGCCGAAATTGAAAAAAGGTGCTTTTGAGGATAGAGTCCTCAGGAAAGCAGAGAGGGCCAAATTGTCTGGGGCATTTGAAGGGGTTCCAGGAGGCAGTGAGGACCAGCATCACTTTTCCCCGCTGGCACTTTTGCTGTGGCAGCAAAACCTGGACGTTTGTCTTTTTTGCTCCAGAGAGCGCCGAAAGTGAAAAAAGGTTCTTTTGAGGATAGAGTGCTCAGAAAAGCAGAGAGGGCCAAATTGTCTGGGGCATTTGAAGGGGTTCCAGGAGGCAGTGAGGACCAGCATCACTTTTCCCCGCTGGCACCTTTGCTGTGGCAGCAAAAGCTGGACGTTTGTCTTTTTTGCTCCAGACAGCGCCGAAAGTGAAAAAAGGTGCTTTTGAGGATAAAGTCCTCAGGAAAGCAGAGAGGGCCAAATTGTCTGGGGCATTTGAAGGGGTTCCAGGAGGCAGTGAGGACCAGCATCACTTTTCCCCGCTGGCACCTTTGCTGTGGCAGCAAAAGCTGGACGTTTGTCTTTTTTGCTCCAGACAGCGCCGAAAGTGAAACAAGGTGCTTTTGCGGATAGAGTGCGCAGGAAAGCAGAGAGGGCCAAATTGTCTGGGGCATTTGAAGGGGTTCCAGGAGGCAGTGAGAACCAGCATCACTTTTCCCCGCTGGCACCTTTGCTGTGGCAGCAAAAGCTGGACGTTTGTCTTTTTTGCTCCAGAGAGCGCCGAAAGTTAAAAAAGGTGCTTTTGCGGATAGAGTCCTCAGGAAAGCAGAGAGGGCCAAATTGTCTGGGGCATTTGAAGGGGTTCCAGGAGGCAGTGAGAACCAGCATCACTTTTCCCCGCCGGCACTTTTGCTGTGGCAGCAAAAGCTGGACGTTTGTCTTTTTTGCTCCAGAGAGCGCCGAAAGTGAAACAAGGTGCTTTTGAGGATAGAGTCCTCAGGAAAGCAGAGAGGGCCAAATTGTCTGGGGCATTTGAAGGGGTTCCAGGAGGCAGTGAGAACCAGCATCACTTTTCCCTGCTTGCACTTTTGCTGTGGCAGCAAAAGCTGGACATTTGTCTTTTTTGCTCCAGAGAGCGCTGAAAGTGAAAAAAGGTGCTTTTGAGGATAGAGTACTCAGGAAAGCAGAGAGGGCGAAATTCTCTGGGGCATTTGAAGGGGTTCCAGGAGGCAGTGAGGACCAGCAGCACTTTTCCCCGCTGGCACTTTTGCTGTGGCAGCAAAAGCTGGACGTTTGTCTTCTTTGCTCCAGACAGCGACGAAAGTGAAAAAAGGTGCTTTTGAGGATAGAGTCCTCAGGAAAGCAGAGAGGGCCAAATTGTCTGGGGCATTTGAAGGGGTTCCAGGAGGCAGTGAGGACCAGCATCACTTTTCCCCGCTGGCACTTTTGCTGTGGCAGCAAAAGCTGGACGTTTGTCTTTTTTGCTCCAGAGAGCGCCGAAAGTGAAAAAAGGTGCTTTTGAGGATAGAGTCCTCAGGAAAGCAGAGAGGGCCAAATTGTCTGGGGCATTTGAAGGGGTTCCAGGAGGCAGTGAGGACCAGCATCACTTTTCCCCGCTTGCATCTTTGCTGTGGCAGCAAAAGCTGGACGTTTGTCTTTTTTGCTCCACACAGCGCCGAAAGTGAAAAAAGGTGCTTTTGAGGATAGAGTCCTCAGGAAAGCAGAGAGGGCCAAATTGTCTGGGGCATTTGAAGGGGTTCCAGGAGGCAGTGAGAACCAGCATCACTTTTCCCCGCTGACAATTTTGCTGTGGCAGCAAAAGCTGGACGTTTGTCTTTTTTGCTCCAGACAGCGCCGAAAGTGAAAAAAGGTGCTTTTGAGGATAGAGTCCTCAGGAAAGCAGAGAGGGCCAAATTGTCTGGGGCATTTGAAGGGGTTCCAGGAGGCAGTGAGGACCAGCATCACTTTTCCCCGCTGGCACCTTTGCTGTGGCAGCAAAAGCTGGACGTTTGTCTTTTTGGCTCCAGACAGCGCCGAAAGTTAAAAAAGGTGCTTTTGCGGATAAAGTGCGCAGGAAAGCAGAGAGGGCCAAATTGTCTGGGGCATTTGAAGGGGTTCCAGGAGGCAGTGAGAACCAGCATCACTTTTCCCCGCTGGCACCTTTGCTGTGGCAGCAAAAGCTGGACGTTTGTCTTTTTTGCTCCAGAGAGCGCCGAAAGTGAAAAAAGGTGCTTTTGTGGATAGAGTCCTCAGGAAAGCAGAGAGGGCCAAATTGTCTGGGGCATTTGAAGGGGTTCCAGGAGGCAGTGAGGACCAGCATCACTTTTCCCCGCTGGCACCTTTGCTGTGGCAGCAAAAGCTGGACGTTTGTCTTTTTTGCTCCAGAGAGCGCCGAAAGTGAAAAAAGGTGCTTTTGAGGATAGAGTCCTCAGGAAAGCAGAGAGGGCCAAATTGTCTGGGGCATTTGAAGGGGTTCCAGGAGGCAGTGAGAACCAGCATCACTTTTACCCGCTGGCATCTTTGCTGTGGCAGCAAAATCTGGACGTTTTTCTTTTTTGCTCCACACAGCGCCGAAAGTGAAAAAAGGTGCTTTTGAGGATAGAGTGCTCAGGAAAGCAGAGAGGGCCAAATTGTCTGGGGCATTTGAAGGGGTTCCAGGAGGCAGTGAGAACCAGCATCACTTTTCCCCGCTGGCACTTTTGCTGTGGCAGCAAAAGCTGGACGTTTGTCTTTTTTGCTCCAGAGAGCGCCGAAAGTGAAAAAAGGTGCTTTTGAGGATAGAGTCCTCAGGAAAGCAGAGAGGGCCAAATTGTCTGGGGCATTTGAAGGGGTTCCAGGAGGCAGTGAGAACCAGCATCACTTTTCCCCGCTGGCACCTTTGCTGTGGCAGCAAATCTGGACGTTTGTCTTTTTTGCTCCACACAGCGCCGAAAGTGAAAAAAGGTGCTTTTGAGGATAAAGTCCTCAGGAAAGTAGAAAGGGCCAAATTGTCTGGGGCATTTGAAGGGGTTCCAGGAGGCAGTGAGAACCAGCATCACTTTTCCCCGCTGGCACTTTTGCTGTGGCAGCAAAAGCTGGACGTTTGTCTTTTTTGCTCCAGAGAGCGCCGAAAGTGAAAAAAGGTGCTTTTGAGGATAGAGTCCTCAGGAAAGCAGAGAGGGCCAAATTGTCTGGGGCATTTGAAGGGGTTCCAGGAGGCAGTGAGGACCAGCATCACTTTTCCCCGCTGGCACCTTTGCTGTGGCAACAAAAGCTGGACGTTTGTCTTTTTTGCTCCAGAGAGCGCCGAAAGTGAAAAAAGGTGCTTTTGAGGATAGAGTCCTCAGGAAAGCAGAGAGGGCCAAATTGTCTGGGGCATTTGAAGGGGTTCCAGGAGGCAGTGAGAACCAGCATCACTTTTCCCCGCTGGCACCTTTGCTGTGGCAGCAAAAGCTGGACGTTTGTCTTTTTTGCTCCAGACAGCGCCGAAAGTGAAAAAAGGTGCTTTTGTGGATAGAGTGCGCAGGAAAGCAGAGAGGGCCAAATTGTCTGGGGCATTTGAAGGGGTTCCAGGAGGCAGTGAGAACCAGCATCACTTTTCCCCGCTGGCACTTTTGCTGTGGCAGCAAAAGCTGGACGTTTGTCTTTTTTTGCTCCAGAGAGCGCCGAAAGTGAAAAAAGGTGCTTTTGAGGATAGAGTTCTCAGGAAAGCAGAGAGGGCCAAATTGTCTGGGGCATTTGAAGGGGTTCCAGGAGGCAGTGAGAACCAGCATAACTTTTCCCTGCTGGCACCTTTGCTGTGGCAGCAAAAGCTGGACGTTTGTCTTTTTTGCTCCAGAGAGCGCCGAAAGTGAAAAAAGGTGCTTTTGAGGATAGAGTCCTCAGGAAAGCAGAGAGGGCCAAATTGTCTGGGGCATTTGAAGGGGTTCCAGGAGGCAGTGAGAACCAGCATCACTTTTCCCCGCTGGCACTTTTGCTGTGGCAGCAAAAGCTGGACGTTTGTCTTTTTTGCTCCAGAGAGCGCCGAAAGTGAAAAAAGGTGCTTTTGCGGATAGAGTCCTCAGGAAAGCAGAGAGGGCCAAAGTGTCTGGGGCATTTGAAGGGGTTCCAGGAGGCAGTGAGGACCATCATCACTTTTCCCCGCTGGCACCTTTGCTGTGGCAGCAAAAGCTGGACGTTTGTCTTTTTTGCTCCAGACAGCGCCGAAAGTGAAAAAAGGTGCTTTTGAGGATAAAGTCCTCAGGAAAGCAGAGAGGGCCAAATTGTCTGGGGCATTTGAAGGGGTTCCAGGAGGCAGTGAGGACCAGCATCACTTTTCCCCGCTGGCACCTTTGCTGTGGCAGCAAAAGCTGGACGTTTGTCTTTTTTGCTCCAGAGAGCACTGAAAGTGAAAAAAGGTGCTTTTGAGGATAGAGTACTCAGGAAAGCAGAGAGGGCCAAATTCTCTGGGGCATTTGAAGGGGTTCCAGGAGGCAGTGAGGACCAGCATCACTTTTCCCCGCTGGCACTTTTGCTGTGGCAGCAAAAGCTGGACGTTTGTCTTCTTTGCTCCAGACAGCGCCGAAAGTGAAAAAAGGTGCTTTTGAGGATAGAGTCCTCAGGAAAGCAGAGAGGGCCAAATTGTCTGGGGCATTTGAAGGGGTTCCAGGAGGCAGTGAGAACCAGCATAACTTTTCCCTGCTGGCACCTTTGCTGTGGCAGCAAAAGCTGGACGTTTGTCTTTTTTGCTCCAGAGAGCGCCGAAAGTGAAAAAAGGTGCTTTTGAGGATAGAGTCCTCAGGAAAGCAGAGAGGGCCAAATTGTCTGGGGCATTTGAAGGGGTTCCAGGAGGCAGTGAGAACCAGCATCACTTTTCCCCGCTGGCACTTTTGCTGTGGCAGCAAAAGCTGGACGTTTGTCTTTTTTGCTCCAGACAGCGCCGAAAGTGAAAAAAGGTGCTTTTGAGGATAGAGTCCTCAGGAAAGCAGAGAGGGCCAAAGTGTCTGGGGCATTTGAAGGGGTTCCAGGAGGCAGTGAGGACCATCATCACTTTTCCCCGCTGGCACTTTTGCTGTGGCAGCAAAAGCTGGACGTTTGTCTTTTTTGCTCCAGACAGCGCCGAAAGTGAAAAAAGGTGCTTTTGAGGATAAAGTCCTCAGGAAAGCAGAGAGGGCCAAATTGTCTGGGGCATTTGAAGGGGTTCCAGGAGGCAGTGAGGACCAGCATCACTTTTCCCCGCTGGCACCTTTGCTGTGGCAGCAAAAGCTGGACGTTTGTCTTTTTCGCTCCAGAGAGCGCCGAAAGTGAAAAAGGTGCTTTTGAGGATAAAGTCCTCAGGAAAGCAGAGAAGGACAAATTGTCTGGGGCATTTGAAGGGGTTCCAGGAGGCAGTGAGAACCAGCATCACTTTTCCCCGCTGGCACCTTTGCTGTGGCAGCAAAGGCTGGACGTTTGTCTTTTTTGCTCCAGACAGCGCCGAAAGTGAAAAAAGGTGCTTTTGAGGATAGAGTGCTCAGGAAAGCAGAGAGGGCCAAATTGTCTGGGGCATTTGAAGGGGTTCCAGGAGGCAGTGAGAACCAGCATCACTTTTCCCCGCTGGCACCTTTGCTGTGGCAGCAAAATCTGGACGTTTGTCTTTTTTGCTCCACACAGCGCCGAAAGTGAAAAAAGGTGCTTTTGAGGATAAAGTCCTCAGGAAAGCAGAGAGGGCCAAATTGTCTGGGGCATTTGAAGGGGTTCCAGGAGGCAGTGAGAACCAGCATCACTTTTCCCCGCTGGCACTTTTGCTGTGGCAGCAAAAGCTGGACGATTGTCTTTTTTGCTCCAGAGAGCGCCGAAAGTGAAAAAAGGTGCTTTTGAGGATAGAGTGCTCAGGAAAGCAGAGAGGGCCAAATTGTCTGGGGCATTTGAAGGGGTTCCAGGAGGCAGTGAGGACCAGCATCACTTTTCCCCGCTGGCACTTTTGCTGTGGCAGCAAAAGCTGGACGTTTGTCTTTTTTGCTCCAGAGAGCGCCGAAAGTGAAAAAAGGTGCTTTTGAGGATAGAGTCCTCAGGAAAGCAGAGAGGGCCAAATTGTCTGGGGCATTTGAGGGGGTTCCAGGAGGCAGTGAGAACCAGCATCACTTTTCCCCGCTGGCACTTTTGCTGTGGCAGCAAAAGCTGGACGTTTTTTTTTTTGCTCCAGAGAGCGCCGAAAGTGAAAAAAGGTGCTTTTGCGGATAGAGTGCTTCGGAAAGCAGAGAGGGCCAAATTGTCTGGGGCATTTGAAGGGGTTCCAGGAGGCAGTGAGAACCAGCATCACTTTTCCCCGCTGGCACCTTTGCTGTGGCAGCAAAAGCTGGACGTTTGTCTTTTTTGCTCCAGAGAGCGCCGAAAGTGAAAAAAGGTTCTTTTGAGGATAGAGTCCTCAGGAAAGCAGAGAGGGCCAAATTGTCTGGGGCATTTGAAGGGGTTCCAGGAGGCAGTGAGGACCAGCATCACTTTTCCCCGCTGGCACTTTTGCTGTGGCAGCAAAAGCTGGACGTTTGTCTTTTTTGCTCCAGACAGCGCCGAAAGTGAAAAAAGGTGCTTTTAAGGATAAAGTCCTCAGGAAAGCAGAGAGGGCCAAATTGTCTGGGACATTTGAAGGGGTTCCAGGAGGCAGTGAGGACCAGCATCACTTTTCCCCGCTGGCACTTTTGCTGTGGCAGCAAAAGCTGGACGTTTGTCTTTTTTGCTCCAGACAGCGCCGAAAGTGAAAAAAGGTGCTTTTGAGGATAGAGTCCTCAGGAAAGCAGAGAGGGCCAAATTGTCTGGGGCATTTGAAGGGGTTCCAGGAGGCAGTGAGGACCAGCATCACTTTTCCCCACTGGCACCTTTGCTGTGGCAGCAAAAGCTGGACATTTGTCTTTTTTGCTCCAGAGAGCGCCGAAAGTGAAAAAAGGTGCTTTTGAGTATAGAGTACTCAGGAAAGCAGAGAGGGCGAAATTGTCTGGGGCATTTGAAGGGGTTCCAGGAGGCAGTGAGGACCAGCATCACTTTTCCCCGCTGGCACCTTTGCTGTGGCAGCAAAAGGTGGACGTTTGTCTTTTTTGCTCCAGAGAGCGCCGAAAGTGAAAAAAGGTGCTTTTGCAGATAGAGTGCGCAGGAAAGCAGAGAGGGCCAAATTGTCTGGGGCATTTGAAGGGGTTCCAGGAGGCAGTGAGAACCAGCATCACTTTTCCCCGCTGGCACCTTTGCTGTGGCAGCAAAAGCTGGACGTTTGTCTTTTTTGCTCCAGAGAGCGCCGAAAGTGAAAAAAGGTGCTTTTGAGGATAGAGTCCTCAGGAAAGCAGAGAGGGCCAAATTGTCTGGGGCATTTGAAGGGGTTCCAGGAGGCAGTGAGAACCAGCATCACTTTTCCCCGCTGGCACCTTTGCTGTGGCAGCAAAAGCTGGACGTTTGTCTTTTTTGCTCCAGACAGCGCCGAAAGTGAAAAAAGGTGCTTTTGAGGATAGAGTGCTCAGAAAAGCAGAGAGGGCCAAATTGTCTGGGGCATTTGAAGGGGTTCCAGGAGGCAGTGAGGACCAGCATCACTTTTCCCCGCTGGCACCTTTGCTGTGGCAGCAAAAGCTGGACGTTTGTCTTTTTTGCTCCAGACAGCGCCGAAAGTGAAAAAAGGTGCTTTTGAGGATAAAGTCCTCAGGAAAGCAGAGAGGGCCAAATTGTCTGGGGCATTTGAAGGGGTTCCAGGAGGCAGTGAGGACCAGCATCACTTTTCCCCGCTGGCACCTTTGCTGTGGCAGCAAAAGCTGGACGTTTGTCTTTTTTGCTCCAGACAGCGCCGAAAGTGAAAAAAGGTGCTTTTGCGGATAGAGTCCTCAGGAAAGCAGAGAGGGCCAAATTGTCTGGGGCATTTGAAGGGGTTCCAGGAGGCAGTGAGAACCAGCATCACTTTTCCCCGCTGGCACTTTTGCTGTGGCAGCAAAAGCTGGACGTTTGTCTTTTTTGCTCCAGAGAGCGCCGAAAGTGAAAAAAGGTGCTTTTGAGGATAGAGTCCTCAGGAAAGCAGAGAGGGCCAAATTGTCTGGGGCATTTGAAGGGGTTCCAGGAGGCAGTGAGAACCAGCATCACTTTTCCCTGCTTGCACTTTTGCTGTGGCAGCAAAAGCTGGACGTTTGTCTTTTTTGCTCCAGACAGCGCCGAAAGTGAAAAAAGGTGCTTTTGAGGATAGAGTCCTCAGGAAAGCAAAGAGGGCCAAATTGTCTGGGGCATTTGAAGGGGTTCCAGGAGGCAGTGAGAACCAGCATCACTTTTCCCCGCTGGCACCTTTGCTGTGGCAGCAAAATCTGGACGTTTGTCTTTTTTGCTCCAGAGAGCGCCGAAAGTGAAAAAAGGTGCTTTTGAGGATAAAGTCCTCAGGAAAGCAGAGAGGGCCAAATTGTCTGGGGCATTTGAAGGGGTTCCAGGAGGCAGTGAGGACCAGCATCACTTTTCCCCGCTGGCACCTTTGCTGTGGCAGCAAAAGCTGGACGTTTGTCTTTTTTGCTCCAGAGAGCGCTGAAAGTGAAAAAAGGTGCTTTTGAGGATAGAGTCCTCAGGAAAGCAGAGAGGGCCAAATTGTCTGGGGCATTTGAAGGGGTTCCAGGAGGCAGTGAGGACCAGCATCACTTTTCCCCGCTGGCACTTTTGCTGTGGCAGCAAAAGCTGGACGTTTGTCTTCTTTGCTCCAGACAGCGACGAAAGTGAAAAAAGGTGCTTTTGAGGATAGAGTCCTCAGGAAAGCAGAGAGGGCCAAATTGTCTGGGGCATTTGAAGGGGTTCCAGGAGGCAGTGAGAACCAGCATAACTTTTCCCTGCTGGCACCTTTGCTGTGGCAGCAAAAGCTGGACGTTTGTCTTTTTTGCTCCAGAGAGCGCCGAAAGTGAAAAAAGGTGCTTTTGAGGATAGAGTCCTCAGGAAAGCAGAGAGGGCCAAATTGTCTGGGGCATTTGAAGGGGTTCCAGGAGGCAGTGAGAACCAGCATCACTTTTCCCCGCTGGCACTTTTGCTGTGGCAGCAAAAGCTGGACGTTTGTCTTTTTTGCTCCAGACAGCGCCGAAAGTGAAAAAAGGTGCTTTTGAGGATAGAGTACTCAGGAAAGCAGAGAGGGCCAAAGTGTCTGGGGCATTTGAAGGGGTTCCAGGAGGCAGTGAGGACCATCATCACTTTTCCCCGCTGGCACCTTTGCTGTGGCAGCAAAAGCTGGACGTTTGTCTTTTTTGCTCCAGACAGCGCCGAAAGTGAAAAAAGGTGCTTTTGAGGATAAAGTCCTCAGGAAAGCAGAGAGGGCCAAATTGTCTGGGGCATTTGAAGGGGTTCCAGGAGGCAGTGAGGACCAGCATCACTTTTCCCCGCTGGCACCTTTGCTGTGGCAGCAAAAGCTGGACGTTTGTCTTTTTTGCTCCAGACAGCGCCGAAAGTGAAAAAAGGTGCTTTTGAGGATAGAGTGCTCAGGAAAGCAGAGAGGGCCAAATTGTCTGGGGCATTTGAAGGGGTTCCAGGAGGCAGTGAGAACCAGCATCACTTTTCCCCGCTGGCACCTTTGCTGTGGCAGCAAAATCTGGACGTTTGTCTTTTTTGCTCCACACAGCGCCGAAAGTGAAAAAAGGTGCTTTTGAGGATAAAGTCCTCAGGAAAGCAGAGAGGGCCAAATTGTCTGGGGCATTTGAAGGGGTTCCAGGAGGCAGTGAGAACCAGCATCACTTTTCCCCGCTGGCACTTTTGCTGTGGCAGCAAAAGCTGGACGATTGTCTTTTTTGCTCCAGAGAGCGCCGAAAGTGAAAAAAGGTGCTTTTGAGGATAGAGTGCTCAGGAAAGCAGAGAGGGCCAAATTGTCTGGGGCATTTGAAGGGGTTCCAGGAGGCAGTGAGGACCAGCATCACTTTTCCCCGCTGGCACCTTTGCTGTGGCAGCAAAAGCTGGACGTTTGTCTTTTTTGCTCCAGAGAGCGCCGAAAGTGAAAAAAGGTGCTTTTGAGGATAGAGTCCTCAGGAAAGCAGAGAGGGCCAAATTGTCTGGGGCATTTGAGGGGGTTCCAGGAGGCAGTGAGAACCAGCATCACTTTTCCCCGCTGGCACTTTTGCTGTGGCAGCAAAAGCTGGACGTTTTTCTTTTTTGCTCCAGAGAGCGCCGAAAGTGAAAAAAGGTGCTTTTGCGGATAGAGTGCTTCGGAAAGCAGAGAGGGCCAAATTGTCTGGGGCATTTGAAGGGGTTCCAGGAGGCAGTGAGAACCAGCATCACTTTTCCCCGCTGGCACCTTTGCTGTGGCAGCAAAAGCTGGACGTTTGTCTTTTTTGCTCCAGAGAGCACCGAAAGTGAAAAAAGTTTCTTTTGAGGATAGAGTCCTCAGGAAAGCAGAGAGGGCCAAATTGTCTGGGGCATTTGAAGGGGTTCCAGGAGGCAGTGAGGACCAGCATCACTTTTCCCCGCTGGCACTTTTGCTGTGGCAGCAAAAGCTGGACGTTTGTCTTTTTTGCTCCAGACAGCGCCGAAAGTGAAAAAAGGTGCTTTTGAGGATAAAGTCCTCAGGAAAGCAGAGAGGGCCAAATTGTCTGGGGCATTTGAAGGGGTTCCAGGAGGCAGTGAGGACCAGCATCACTTTTCCCCGCTGGCACTTTTGCTGTGGCAGCAAAAGCTGGACGTTTGTCTTTTTTGCTCCAGAGAGCGCCGAAAGTGAAAAAAGGTGCTTTTGAGGATAGAGTCCTCAGGAAAGCAGAGAGGGCCAAATTGTCTGGGGCATTTGAAGGGGTTCCAGGAGGCAGTGAGGACCAGCATCACTTTTCCCCACTGGCACCTTTGCTGTGGCAGCAAAAGCTGGACATTTGTCTTTTTTGCTCCAGAGAGCGCCGAAAGTGAAAAAAAGGTGCTTTTGAGGATAGAGTCCTCAGGAAAGCAGAGAGGGCGAAATTGTCTGGGGCATTTGAAGGGGTTCCAGGAGGCAGTGAGGACCAGCATCACTTTTCCCCGCTGGCACCTTTGCTGTGGCAGCAAAAGGTGGACGTTTGTCTTTTTTGCTCCAGAGAGCGCCGAAAGTGAAAAAAGGTGCTTTTGCAGATAGAGTGCGCAGGAAAGCAGAGAGGGCCAAATTGTCTGGGGCATTTGAAGGGGTTCCAGGAGGCAGTGAGAACCAGCATCACTTTTCCCCGCTGGCACCTTTGCTGTGGCAGCAAAAGCTGGACGTTTGTCTTTTTTGCTCCAGACAGCGCCGAAAGTGAAAAAAGGTGCTTTTGAGGATAGACTCCTCAGGAAAGCAGAGAGGGCCAAATTGTCTGGGGCATTTGAAGGGGTTCCAGGAGGCAGTGAGAACCAGCATCACTTTTCCCCGCTGGCACCTTTGCTGTGGCAGCAAAAGCTGGACGTTTGTCTTTTTTGCTCCAGAGAGCGCCGAAAGTGAAAAAAGGTTCTTTTGAGGATAGAGTGCTCAGAAAAGCAGAGAGGGCCAAATTGTCTGGGGCATTTGAAGGGGTTCCAGGAGGCAGTGAGGACCAGCATCACTTTTCCCCGCTGGCACCTTTGCTGTGGCAGCAAAAGCTGGACGTTTGTCTTTTTTGCTCCAGAGAGCGCCGAAAGTGAAAAAAGGTGCTTTTGAGGATAAAGTCCTCAGGAAAGCAGAGAGGGCCAAATTGTCTGGGGCATTTGAAGGGGTTCCAGGAGGCAGTGAGGACCAGCATCACTTTTCCCCGCTGGCACCTTTGCTGTGGCAGCAAAAGCTGGACGTTTGTCTTTTTTGCTCCAGACAGCGCCGAAAGTGAAAAAAGGTGCTTTTGCGGATAGAGTCCTCAGGAAAGCAGAGAGGGCCAAATTGTCTGGGGCATTTGAAGGGGTTCCAGGAGGCAGTGAGAACCAGCATCACTTTTCCCCGCTGGCACTTTTGCTGTGGCAGCAAAAGCTGGACGTTTGTCTTTTTTGCTCCAGACAGCGCCGAAAGTGAAAAAAGGTGCTTTTGAGGATAGAGTCCTCAGGAAAGCAGAGAGGGCGAAATTGTCTGGGGCATTTGAAGGGGTTCCAGGAGGCAGTGAGGACCAGCATCACTTTTCCCCGCTGGCACCTTTGCTGTGGCAGCAAAAGGTGGACGTTTGTCTTTTTTGCTCCAGAGAGCGCCGGAAGTGAAAAAAGGTGCTTTTGCAGATAGAGTGCGCAGGAAAGCAGAGAGGGCCAAATTGTCTGGGGCATTTGAAGGGGTTCCAGGAGGCAGTGAGAACCAGCATCACTTTTCCCCGCTGGCACCTTTGCTGTGGCAGCAAAAGCTGGACGTTTGTCTTTTTTGCTCCAGACAGCGCCGAAAGTGAAAAAAGGTGCTTTTGAGGATAGACTCCTCAGGAAAGCAGAGAGGGCCAAATTGTCTGGGGCATTTGAAGGGGTTCCAGGAGGCAGTGAGAACCAGCATCACTTTTCCCCGCTGGCACCTTTGCTGTGGCAGCAAAAGCTGGACGTTTGTCTTTTTTGCTCCAGAGAGCGCCGAAAGTGAAAAAAGGTTCTTTTGAGGATAGAGTGCTCAGAAAAGCAGAGAGGGCCAAATTGTCTGGGGCATTTGAAGGGGTTCCAGGAGGCAGTGAGGACCAGCATCACTTTTCCCCGCTGGCACCTTTGCTGTGGCAGCAAAAGCTGGACGTTTGTCTTTTTTGCTCCAGACAGCGCCGAAAGTGAAAAAAGGTGCTTTTGAGGATAAAGTCCTCAGGAAAGCAGAGAGGGCCAAATTGTCTGGGGCATTTGAAGGGGTTCCAGGAGGCAGTGAGGACCAGCATCACTTTTCCCCGCTGGCACCTTTGCTGTGGCAGCAAAAGCTGGACGTTTGTCTTTTTTGCTCCAGACAGCGCCGAAAGTGAAAAAAGGTGCTTTTGCGGATAGAGTCCTCAGGAAAGCAGAGAGGGCCAAATTGTCTGGGGCATTTGAAGGGGTTCCAGGAGGCAGTGAGAACCAGCATCACTTTTCCCCGCTGGCACTTTTGCTGTGGCAGCAAAAGCTGGACGTTTGTCTTTTTTGCTCCAGAGAGCGCCGAAAGTGAAAAAAGGTGCTTTTGAGGATAGAGTCCTCAGGAAAGCAGAGAGGGCCAAATTGTCTGGGGCATTTGAAGGGGTTCCAGGAGGCAGTGAGAACCAGCATCACTTTTCCCTGCTTGCACTTTTGCTGTGGCAGCAAAAGCTGGACGTTTGTCTTTTTTGCTCCAGACAGCGCCGAAAGTGAAAAAAGTTGCTTTTGAGGATAGAGTCCTCAGGAAAGCAAAGAGGGCCAAATTGTCTGGGGCATTTGAAGGGGTTCCAGGAGGCAGTGAGAACCAGCATCACTTTTCCCCGCTGGCACCTTTGCTGTGGCAGCAAAAGCTGGACGTTTGTCTTTTTTGCTCCAGACAGCGCTGAAAGTGAAAAAAGGTGCTTTTGAGGATAAAGTCCTCAGGAAAGCAGAGAGGGCCAAATTGTCTGGGGCATTTGAAGGGGTTCCAGGAGGCAGTGAGGACCAGCATCACTTTTCCCCGCTGGCACCTTTGCTGTGGCAGCAAAAGCTGGACGTTTGTCTTTTTTGCTCCAGAGAGCGCTGAAAGTGAAAAAAGGTGCTTTTGAGGATAGAGTACTCAGGAAAGCAGAGAGGGCCAAATTGTCTGGGGCATTTGAAGGGGTTCCAGGAGGCAGTGAGAACCAGCATCACTTTTCCCCGCTGGCACCTTTGCTGTGGCAGCAAAAGCTGGACATTTGTCTTTTTTGCTCCAGACAGCGCCGAAAGTGAAAAAAGGTGCTTTTGCGGATAGAGTCCTCAGGAAAGCAGAGAGGGCCAAATTGTCTGGGGCATTTGAAGGGGTTCCAGGAGGCAGTGAGAACCAGCATCACTTTTCCCCGCCGGCACTTTTGCTGTGGCAGCAAAAGCTGGACGTTTGTCTTTTTTGCTCAAGAGAGCGCCGAAAGTGAAAAAAGGTGCTTTTGAGGATAGAGTCCTCAGGAAAGCAGAGAGGGCCAAATTGTCTGGGGCATTTGAAGGGGTTCCAGGACGCAGTGAGAACCAGCATCACTTTTCCCTGCTTGCACTTTTGCTGTGGCAGCAAAAGCTGGACGTTTGTCTTTTTTGCTCCAGACAGCGCCGAAAGTGAAAAAAGGTGCTTTTGAGGATAGAGTCCTCAGGAAAGCAAAGAGGGCCAAATTGTCTGGGGCATTTGAAGGGGTTCCAGGAGGCAGTGAGGACCAGCATCACTTTTCCCCGCTGGCACCTTTGCTGTGGCAGCAAAAGCTGGACGTTTGTCTTTTTTGCTCCAGACAGCGCCGAAAGTGAAAAAAGGTGCTTTTGAGGATAAAGTCCTCAGGAAAGCAGAGAGGGCCAAATTGTCTGGGGCATTTGAAGGGGTTCCAGGAGGCAGTGAGGACCAGCATCACTTTTCCCCGCTGGCACCTTTGCTGTGGCAGCAAAAGCTGGACGTTTGTCTCTTTTGCTCCAGACAGCGCCGAAAGTGAAAAAAGGTGCTTTTGCGGATAGAGTCCTCAGGAAAGCAGAGAGGGCCAAATTGTCTGGGGCATTTGAAGGGGTTCCAGGAGGCAGTGAGAACCAGCATCACTTTTCCCCGCCGGCACTTTTGCTGTGGCAGCAAAAGCTGGACGTTTGTCTTTTTTGCTCCAGAGAGCGCCGAAAGTGAAAAAAGGTGCTTTTGAGGATAGAGTCCTCAGGAAAGCAGAGAGGGCCAAATTGTCTGGGGCATTTGAAGGGGTTCCAGGAGGCAGTGAGAACCAGCATCACTTTTCCCTGCTTGCACTTTTGCTGTGGCAGCAAAAGCTGGACGTTTGTCTTTTTTGCTCCAAAGAGCGCCGAAAGTGAAAAAAGGTGCTTTTGAGGATAGAGTCCTCAGGAAAGCAAAGAGGGCCAAATTGTCTGGGGCATTTGAAGGGGTTCCAGGAGGCAGTGAGAACCAGCATCACTTTTCCCCGCTGGCACCTTTGCTGTGGCAGCAAAAGCTGGACGTTTGTCTTTTTTGCTCCAGACAGCGCCGAAAGTGAAAAAAGGTGCTTTTGAGGATAAAGTCCTCAGGAAAGCAGAGAGGGCCAAATTGTCTGGGGCATTTGAAGGGGTTCCAGGAGGCAGTGAGGACCAGCATCACTTTTCCCCGCTGGCACCTTTGCTGTGGCAGCAAAAGCTGGACGTTTGTCTTTTTTGCTCCAGAGAGCGCTGAAAGTGAAAAAAGGTGCTTTTGAGGATAGAGTCCTCAGGAAAGCAGAGAGGGCCAAATTGTCTGGGGCATTTGAAGGGGTTCCAGGAGGCAGTGAGAACCAGCATCACTTTTCCCCGCTGGCACCTTTGCTGTGGCAGCAAAAGCTGGACATTTGTCTTTTTTGCTCCAGACAGCGCCGAAAGTGAAAAAAGGTGCTTTTGCGGATAGAGTCCTCAGGAAAGCAGAGAGGGCCAAATTGTCTGGGGCATTTGAAGGGGTTCCAGGAGGCAGTGAGAACCAGCATCACTTTTCCCCGCCGGCACTTTTGCTGTGGCAGCAAAAGCTGGACGTTTGTCTTTTTTGCTCCAGAGAGCGCCGAAAGTGAAAAAAGGTGCTTTTGAGGATAGAGTCCTCAGGAAAGCAGAGAGGGCCAAATTGTCTGGGGCATTTGAAGGGGTTCCAGGAGGCAGTGAGAACCAGCATCACTTTTCCCTGCTTGCACTTTTGCTGTGGCAGCAAAAGCTGGACGTTTGTCTTTTTTGCTCCAGACAGCGCCGAAAGTGAAAAAAGGTGCTTTTGAGGATAGAGTCCTCAGGAAAGCAAAGAGGGCCAAATTGTCTGGGGCATTTGAAGGGGTTCCAGGAGGCAGTGAGAACCAGCATCACTTTTCCCCGCTGGCACCTTTGCTGTGGCAGCAAAAGCTGGACGTTTGTCTTTTTTGCTCCAGACAGCGCCGAAAGTGAAAAAAGGTGCTTTTGAGGATAAAGTCCTCAGGAAAGCAGAGAGGGCCAAATTGTCTGGGGCATTTGAAGGGGTTCCAGGAGGCAGTGAGGACCAGCATCACTTTTCCCCGCTGGCACCTTTGCTGTGGCAGCAAAAGCTGGACGTTTGTCTTTTTTGCTCCAGAGAGCGCTGAAAGTGAAAAAAGGTGCTTTTGAGGATAGAGTCCTCAGGAAAGCAGAGAGGGCCAAATTGTCTGGGGCATTTGAAGGGGTTCCAGGAGGCAGTGAGGACCAGCATCACTTTTCCCCGCTGGCACTTTTGCTGTGGCAGCAAAAGCTGGACGTTTGTCTTCTTTGCTCCAGACAGCGACGAAAGTGAAAAAAGGTGCTTTTGAGGATAGAGTCCTCAGGAAAGCAGAGAGGGCCAAATTGTCTGGGGCATTTGAAGGGGTTCCAGGAGGCAGTGAGAACCAGCATCACTTTTCCCCGCTGGCACTTTTGCTGTGGCAGCAAAAGCTGGACGTTTGTCTTTTTTGCTCCAGAGAGCGCCGAAAGTGAAAAAAGGTGCTTTTGCGGATAGAGTCCTCAGGAAAGCAGAGAGGGCCAAATTGTCTGGGGCATTTGAAGGGGTTCCAGGAGGCAGTGAGGACCAGCATCACTTTTCCCCGCTGGCATCTTTGCTGTGGCAGCAAAAGCTGGACGTTTGTCTTTTTTGCTCCAGAGAGCGCCGAAAGTGAAAAAAGGTGCTTTTGAGGATAGAGTCCTCAGGAAAGCAGAGAGGGCCAAATTGTCTGGGGCATTTGAGGGGGTTCCAGGAGGCAGTGAGAACCAGCATCACTTTTCCCCGCTGGCACTTTTGCTGTGGCAGCAAAAGCTGGACGTTTTTCTTTTTTGCTCCAGACAGCGCCGAAAGTGAAAAAAGGTGCTTTTGCGGATAGAGTGCGCAGGAAAGCAGAGAGGGCCAAATTGTCTGGGGCATTTGAAGGGGTTCCAGGAGGCAGTGAGAACCAGCATCACTTTTCCCCGCTGGCACCTTTGGTGTGGCAGCAAAAGCTGGACGTTTGTCTTTTTTGCTCCAGAGAGCGCCGAAAGTGAAAAAAGGTGCTTTTGTGGATAGAGTGCGCAGGAAAGCAGAGAGGGCCAAATTGTCTGGGGCATTTGAAGGGGTTCCAGGAGGCAGTGAGGACCAGCATCACTTTTCCCCGCTGGCACCTTTGCTGTGGCAGCAAAAGCTGGACGTTTGTCTTTTTTGCTCCAGACAGCGCCGAAAGTGAAAAAAGGTGCTTTTGAGGATAGAGTCCTCAGGAAAGCAGAGAGGGCCAAATTGTCTGGGGCATTTGAAGGGGTTCCAGGAGGCAGTGAGAACCAGCATCACTTTTCCCCGCTGGCATCTTTGCTGTGGCAGCAAAATCTGGACGTTTGTCTTTTTTGCTCCACACAGCGCCGAAAGTGAAAAAAGGTGCTTTTGAGGATAGAGTGCTCAGGAAAGCAGAGAGGGCCAAATTGTCTGGGGCATTTGAAGGGGTTCCAGGAGGCAGTGAGAACCAGCATCACTTTTCCCCGCTGGCACTTTTGCTGTGGCAGCAAAAGCTGGACGTTTGTCTTTTTTGCTCCAGAGAGCGCCGAAAGTGAAAAAAGGTGCTTTTGAGGATAGAGTCCTCAGGAAAGCAGAGAGGGCCAAATTGTCTGGGGCATTTGAAGGGGTTCCAGGAGGCAGTGAGAACCAGCATCACTTTTCCCCGCTGGCACCTTTGCTGTGGCAGCAAAAGCTGGACGTTTGTCTTTTTTGCTCCACACAGCGCCGAAAGTGAAAAAAGGTGCTTTTGAGGATAAAGTCCTCAGGAAAGTAGAGAGGGCCAAATTGTCTGGGGCATTTGAAGGGGTTCCAGGAGGCAGTGAGAACCAGCATCACTTTTCCCCGCTGGCACTTTTGCTGTGGCAGCAAAAGCTGGACGTTTGTCTTTTTTGCTCCAGAGAGCGCCGAAAGTGAAAAAAGGTGCTTTTGAGGATAGAGTCCTCAGGAAAGCAGAGAGGGCCAAATTGTCTGGGGCATTTGAAGGGGTTCCAGGAGGCAGTGAGGACCAGCATCACTTTTCCCCGCTGGCACCTTTGCTGTGGCAACAAAAGCTGGACGTTTGTCTTTTTTGCTCCAGACAGCGCCGAAAGTGAAAAAAGGTGCTTTTGCGGATAGAGTGCGCAGGAAAGCAGAGAGGGCCAAATTGTCTGGGGCATTTGAAGGGGTTCCAGGAGGCAGTGAGAACCAGCATCACTTTTCCCCGCTGGCACCTTTGCTGTGGCAGCAAAAGCTGGACGTTTGTCTTTTTCGCTCCAGACAGCGCCGAAAGTGAAAAAAGGTGCTTTTGTGGATAGAGTGCGCAGGACAGCAGAGAGGGCCAAATTGTCTGGGGCATTTGAAGGGGTTCCAGGAGGCAGTGAGAACCAGCATCACTTTTCCCCGCTGGCACCTTTGCTGTGGCAGCAAAAGCTGGACGTTTGTCTTTTTTGCTCCAGAGAGCGCCGAAAGTGAAAAAAGGTGCTTTTGAGGATAGAGTCCTCAGGAAAGCAGAGAGGGCCAAATTGTCTGGGGCATTTGAAGGGGTTCCAGGAGGCAGTGAGAACCAGCATCACTTTTCCCCGCTGGCACTTTTGCTGTGGCAGCAAAAGCTGGACGTGTTTCTTTTTTGCTCCAGAGAGCGCCGAAAGTGAAAAAAGGTGCTTTTGCGGATAGAGTGCTTCGGAAAGCAGAGAGGGCCAAATTGTCTGGGGCATTTGAAGGGGTTCCAGGAGGCAGTGAGAACCAGCATCACTTTTCCCCGCTGGCACCTTTGCTGTGGCAGCAAAAGCTGGACGTTTGTCTTTTTTGCTCCAGAGAGCACCGAAAGTGAAAAAAGGTGCTTTTGAGGATAGAGTCCTCAGGAAAGCAGAGAGGGCCAAATTGTCTGGGGCATTTGAAGGGGTTCCAGGAGGCAGTGAGAACCAGCATCACTTTTCCCCGCTGGCACTTTTGCTGTGGCAGCAAAAGCTGGACGTTTGTCTTTTTTGCTCCAGACAGCGCCGAAAGTGAAAAAAGGTGCTTTTGAGGATAGAGTCCTCAGGAAAGCAGAGAGGGCCAAAGTGTCTGGGGCATTTGAAGGGGTTCCAGGAGGCAGTGAGGACCATCATCACTTTTCCCCGCTGGCACCTTTGCTGTGGCAGCAAAAGCTGGACGTTTGTCTTTTTTGCTCCAGACAGCGCCGAAAGTGAAAAAAGGTGCTTTTGAGGATAAAGTCCTCAGGAAAGCAGAGAGGGCCAAATTGTCTGGGGCATTTGAAGGGGTTCCAGGAGGCAGTGAGGACCAGCATCACTTTTCCCCGCTGGCACCTTTGCTGTGGCAGCAAAAGCTGGACGTTTGTCTTTTTTGCTCCAGAGAGCGCTGAAAGTGAAAAAAGGTGCTTTTGAGGATAGAGTACTCAGGAAAGCAGAGAGGGCCAAATTCTCTGGGGCATTTGAAGGGGTTCCAGGAGGCAGTGAGGACCAGCATCACTTTTCCCCGCTGGCACTTTTGCTGTGGCAGCAAAAGCTGGACGTTTGTCTTCTTTGCTCCAGACAGCGACGAAAGTGAAAAAAGGTGCTTTTGAGGATAGAGTCCTCAGGAAAGCAGAGAGGGCCAAATTGTCTGGGGCATTTGAAGGGGTTCCAGGAGGCAGTGAGGACCAGCATCACTTTTCCCCGCTGGCACCTTTGCTGTGGCAGCAAAAGCTGGACGTTTGTCTTTTTTGCTCCAGAGAGCGCCGAAAGTGAAAAAAGGTGCTTTTGAGGATAGAGTCCTCAGGAAAGCAGAGAGGGCCAAATTGTCTGGGGCATTTGAAGGGGTTCCAGGAGGCAGTGAGGACCAGCATCACTTTTCCCCGCTTGCATCTTTGCTGTGGCAGCAAAAGCTGGACGTTTGTCTTTTTTGCTCCAGACAGCGCCGAAAGTGAAAAAAGGTGCTTTTGAGGATAGAGTCCTCAGGAAAGCAGAGAGGGCCAAATTGTCTGGGGCATTTGAAGGGGTTCCAGGAGGCAGTGAGGACCAGCATCACTTTTCCCCGCTGGCACTTTTGCTGTGGCAGCAAAAGCTGGACGTTTGTCTTTTTTGCTCCAGACAGCGCCGAAATTGAAAAAAGGTGCTTTTGAGGATAGAGTCCTCAGGAAAGCAGAGAGGGCCAAATTGTCTGGGGCATTTGAAGGGGTTCCAGGAGGCAGTGAGGACCAGCATCACTTTTCCCCGCTGGCACTTTTGCTGTGGCAGCAAAAGCTGGACGTTTGTCTTTTTTGCTCCAGAGAGCGCCGAAAGTGAAAAAAGGTTCTTTTGAGGATAGAGTGCTCAGAAAAGCAGAGAGGGCCAAATTGTCTGGGGCATTTGAAGGGGTTCCAGGAGGCAGTGAGGACCAGCATCACTTTTCCCCGCTGGCACCTTTGCTGTGGCAGCAAAAGCTGGACGTTTGTCTTTTTTGCTCCAGACAGCGCCGAAAGTGAAAAAAGGTGCTTTTGAGGATAAAGTCCTCAGGAAAGCAGAGAGGGCCAAATTGTCTGGGGCATTTGAAGGGGTTCCAGGAGGCAGTGAGGACCAGCATCACTTTTCCCCGCTGGCACCTTTGCTGTGGCAGCAAAAGCTGGACGTTTGTCTTTTTTGCTCCAGACAGCGCCGAAAGTGAAATAAGGTGCTTTTGCGGATAGAGTGCGCAGGAAAGCAGAGAGGGCCAAATTGTCTGGGGCATTTGAAGGGGTTCCAGGAGGCAGTGAGAACCAGCATCACTTTTCCCCGCTGGCACCTTTGCTGTGGCAGCAAAAGCTGGACGTTTGTCTTTTTTGCTCCAGAGAGCGCCGAAAGTGAAAAAAGGTGCTTTTGAGGATAGAGTCCTCAGGAAAGCAGAGAGGGCCAAATTGTCTGGGGCATTTGAAGGGGTTCCAGGAGGCAGTGAGAACCAGCATCACTTTTCCCCGCCGGCACTTTTGCTGTGGCAGCAAAAGCTGGACGTTTGTCTTTTTTGCTCCAGAGAGCGCCGAAAGTGAAAAAAGGTGCTTTTGAGGATAGAGTCCTCAGGAAAGCAGAGAGGGCCAAATTGTCTGGGGCATTTGAAGGGGTTCCAGGAGGCAGTGAGAACCAGCATCACTTTTCCCTGCTTGCACTTTTGCTGTGGCAGCAAAAGCTGGACGTTTGTCTTTTTTGCTCCAGACAGCGCCGAAAGTGAAAAAAGGTGCTTTTGAGGATAGAGTCCTCAGGAAAGCAGAGAGGGCCAAATTGTCTGGGGCATTTGAAGGGGTTCCAGGAGGCAGTGAGAACCAGCATCACTTTTCCCCGCTGGCACTTTTGCTGTGGCAGGAAAAGCTGGACGTTTGTCTTTTTTGCTCCAGAGAGCGCCGAAAGTGAAAAAAGGTGCTTTTGAGGATAGAGTCCTCAGGAAAGCAGAGAGGGCCAAATTGTCTGGGGCATTTGAAGGGGTTCCAGGAGGCAGTGAGAACCAGCATCACTTTTCCCCGCTGGCACTTTTGCTGTGGCAGCAAAAGCTGGACGTTTGTCTTTTTTGCTCCAGAGAGCGCCGAAAGTGAAAAAAGGTGCTTTTGAGGATAGAGTCCTCAGGAAAGCAGAGAGGGCCAAATTGTCTGGGGCATTTGAAGGGGTTCCAGGAGGCAGTGAGGACCAGCATCACTTTTCCCCGCTTGCATCTTTGCTGTGGCAGCAAAAGCTGGACGTTTTTCTTTTTTGCTCCAGACAGCGCCGAAAGTGAAAAAAGGTGCTTTTGAGGATAGAGTCCTCAGGAAAGCAGAGAGGGCCAAATTGTCTGAGGCATTTGAAGGGGTTCCAGGAGGCAGTGAGAACCAGCATCACTTTTCCCCGCTGACAATTTTGCTGTGGCAGCAAAAGCTGGACGTTTGTCTTTTTTGCTCCAGACAGCGCCGAAAGTGAAAAAAGGTGCTTTTGAGGATAGAGTGCTCAGGAAAGCAGAGAGGGCCAAATTGTCTGGGGGATTTGAAGGGGTTCCAGGAGGCAGTGAGGACCAGCATCACTTTTCCCCGCTGGCACCTTTGCTGTGGCAGCAAAAGCTGGACGTTTGTCTTTTTTGCTCCAGACAGCGCCGAAAGTGAAAAAAGGTGTTTTTGCGGATAGAGTGCGCAGGAAAGCAGAGAGGGCCAAATTGTCTGGGGCATTTGAAGGGGTTCCAGGAGGCAGTGAGAACCAGCATCACTTTTCCCCGCTGGCACCTTTGCTGTGGCAGCAAAAGCTGGACGTTTGTCTTTTTTGCTCCAGAGAGCGCCGAAAGTGAAAAAAGGTGCTTTTGTGGATAGAGTGCGCAGGAAAGCAGAGAGGGCCAAATTGTCTGGGGCATTTGAAGGGGTTCCAGGAGGCAGTGAGGACCAGCATCACTTTTCCCCGCTGGCACCTTTGCTGTGGCAGCAAAAGCTGGACGTTTGTCTTTTTTGCTCCAGAGAGCGCCGAAAGTGAAAAAAGGTGCTTTTGAGGATAGAGTGCTCAGGAAAGCAGAGAGGGCCAAATTGTCTGGGGCATTTGAAGGGGTTCCAGGAGGCAGTGAGAACCAGCATCACTTTTCCCTGCTTGCACTTTTGCTGTGGCAGCAAAAGCTGGACGTTTGTCTTTTTTGCTCCAGACAGCGCCGAAAGTGAAAAAAGGTGCTTTTGAGGATAGAGTCCTCAGGAAAGCAGAGAGGGCCAAATTGTCTGGGGCATTTGAAGGGGTTCCAGGAGGCAGTGAGAACCAGCATCACTTTTCCCCGCTGGCACTTTTGCTGTGGCAGGAAAAGCTGGACGTTTGTCTTTTTTGCTCCAGAGAGCGCCGAAAGTGAAAAAAGGTGCTTTTGAGGATAGAGTCCTCAGGAAAGCAGAGAGGGCCAAATTGTCTGGGGCATTTGAAGGGGTTCCAGGAGGCAGTGAGAACCAGCATCACTTTTCCCCGCTGGCACTTTTGCTGTGGCAGCAAAAGCTGGACGTTTGTCTTTTTTGCTCCAGAGAGCGCCGAAAGTGAAAAAAGGTGCTTTTGAGGATAGAGTCCTCAGGAAAGCAGAGAGGGCCAAATTGTCTGGGGCATTTGAAGGGGTTCCAGGAGGCAGTGAGGACCAGCATCACTTTTCCCCGCTTGCATCTTTGCTGTGGCAGCAAAAGCTGGACGTTTTTCTTTTTTGCTCCAGACAGCGCCGAAAGTGAAAAAAGGTGCTTTTGAGGATAGAGTCCTCAGGAAAGCAGAGAGGGCCAAATTGTCTGAGGCATTTGAAGGGGTTCCAGGAGGCAGTGAGAACCAGCATCACTTTTCCCCGCTGACAATTTTGCTGTGGCAGCAAAAGCTGGACGTTTGTCTTTTTTGCTCCAGACAGCGCCGAAAGTGAAAAAAGGTGCTTTTGAGGATAGAGTGCTCAGGAAAGCAGAGAGGGCCAAATTGTCTGGGGGATTTGAAGGGGTTCCAGGAGGCAGTGAGGACCAGCATCACTTTTCCCCGCTGGCACCTTTGCTGTGGCAGCAAAAGCTGGACGTTTGTCTTTTTTGCTCCAGACAGCGCCGAAAGTGAAAAAAGGTGTTTTTGCGGATAGAGTGCGCAGGAAAGCAGAGAGGGCCAAATTGTCTGGGGCATTTGAAGGGGTTCCAGGAGGCAGTGAGAACCAGCATCACTTTTCCCCGCTGGCACCTTTGCTGTGGCAGCAAAAGCTGGACGTTTGTCTTTTTTGCTCCAGAGAGCGCCGAAAGTGAAAAAAGGTGCTTTTGTGGATAGAGTGCGCAGGAAAGCAGAGAGGGCCAAATTGTCTGGGGCATTTGAAGGGGTTCCAGGAGGCAGTGAGGACCAGCATCACTTTTCCCCGCTGGCACCTTTGCTGTGGCAGCAAAAGCTGGACGTTTGTCTTTTTTGCTCCAGAGAGCGCCGAAAGTGAAAAAAGGTGCTTTTGAGGATAGAGTCCTCAGGAAAGCAGAGAGGGCCAAATTGTCTGGGGCATTTGAAGGGGTTCCAGGAGGCAGTGAGAACCAGCATCACTTTTACCCGCTGGCATCTTTGCTGTGGCAGCAAAATCTGGACGTTTGTCTTTTTTGCTCCACACAGCGCCGAAAGTGAAAAAAGGTGCTTTTGAGGATAGAGTGCTCAGGAAAGCAGAGAGGGCCAAATTGTCTGGGGCATTTGAAGGGGTTCCAGGAGGCAGTGAGAACCAGCATCACTTTTCCCCGCTGGCACTTTTGCTGTGGCAGCAAAAGCTGGACGTTTGTCTTTTTTGCTGCAGAGAGCGCCGAAAGTGAAAAAAGGTGCTTTTGAGGATAGAGTCCTCAGGAAAGCAGAGAGGGCCAAATTGTCTGGGGCATTTGAAGGGGTTCCAGGAGGCAGTGAGAACCAGCATCACTTTTCCCCGCTGGCACCTTTGCTGTGGCAGCAAATCTGGACGTTTGTCTTTTTTGCTCCACACAGCGCCGAAAGTGAAAAAAGGTGCTTTTGAGGATAAAGTCCTCAGGAAAGTAGAGAGGGCCAAATTGTCTGGGGCATTTGAAGGGGTTCCAGGAGGCAGTGAGAACCAGCATCACTTTTCCCCGCTGGCACTTTTGCTGTGGCAGCAAAAGCTGGACGTTTGTCTTTTTTGCTCCAGACAGCGCCGAAAGTGAAAAAAGGTGCTTTTGAGGATAGAGTCCTCAGGAAAGCAGAGAGGGCCAAATTGTCTGGGGCATTTGAAGGGGTTCCAGGAGGCAGTGAGAACCAGCATCACTTTTCCCCGCTGGCACCTTTGCTGTGGCAGCAAAAGCTGGACGTTTGTCTTTTTTGCTCCAGACAGCGCCGAAAGTGAAAAAAGGTGCTTTTGAGGATAGAGTGCGCAGGAAAGCAGAGAGGGCCAAATTGTCTGGGGCATTTGAAGGGGTTCCAGGAGGCAGTGAGGACCAGCATCACTTTTCCCCGCTGGCACTTTTGCTGTGGCAGCAAAAGCTGGACGTTTGTCTTTTTTGCTCCAGAGAGCGCCGAAAGTGAAAAAAGGTGCTTTTGAGGATAGAGTTCTCAGGAAAGCAGAGAGGGCCAAATTGTCTGGGGCATTTGAAGGGGTTCCAGGAGGCAGTGAGAACCAGCATAACTTTTCCCTGCTGGCACCTTTGCTGTGGCAGCAAAAGCTGGACGTTTGTCTTTTTTGCTCCAGAGAGCGCCGAAAGTGAAAAAAGGTGCTTTTGAGGATAGAGTCCTCAGAAAAGCAGAGAGGGCCAAATTGTCTGGGGCATTTGAAGGGGTTCCAGGAGGCAGTGAGAACCAGCATCACTTTTCCCCGCTGGCACTTTTGCTGTGGCAGCAAAAGCTGGACGTTTGTCTTTTTTGTTCCAGAGAGCGCCGAAAGTGAAAAAAGGTGCTTTTGCGGATAGAGTCCTCAGGAAAGCAGAGAGGGCCAAAGTGTCTGGGGCATTTGAAGGGGTTCCAGGAGGCAGTGAGGACCAACATCACTTTTCCCCGCTGGCACCTTTGCTGTGGCAGCAAAAGCTGGACGTTTGTCTTTTTTGCTCCAGACAGCGCCGAAAGTGAAAAAAGGTGCTTTTGAGGATAAAGTCCTCAGGAAAGCAGAGAGGGCCAAATTGTCTGGGGCATTTGAAGGGGTTCCAGGAGGCAGTGAGGACCAGCATCACTTTTCCCCGCTGGCACCTTTGCTGTGGCAGCAAAAGCTGGACGTTTGTCTTTTTTGCTCCAGAGAGCGCTGAAAGTGAAAAAAAGGTGCTTTTGAGGATAGAGTACTCAGGAAAGCAGAGAGGGCCAAATTCTCTGGGGCATTTGAAGGGGTTCCAGGAGGCAGTGAGGACCAGCATCACTTTTCCCCGCTGGCACTTTTGCTGTGGCAGCAAAAGCTGGACGTTTGTCTTCTTTGCTCCAGACAGCGACGAAAGTGAAAAAAGGTGCTTTTGAGGATAGAGTCCTCAGGAAAGCAGAGAGGGCCAAATTGTCTGGGGCATTTGAAGGGGTTCCAGGAGGCAGTGAGGACCAGCATCACTTTTCCCCGCTGGCACCTTTGCTGTGGCAACAAAAGCTGGACGTTTGTCTTTTTTGCTCCAGACAGCGCCGAAAGTGAAAAAAGGTGCTTTTGCGGATAGAGTGCGCAGGAAAGCAGAGAGGGCCAAATTGTCTGGGGCATTTGAAGGGGTTCCAGGAGGCAGTGAGAACCAGCATCACTTTTCCCCGCTGGCACCTTTGCTGTGGCAGCAAAAGCTGGACGTTTGTCTTTTTTGCTCCAGACAGCGCCGAAAGTGAAAAAAGGTGCTTTTGTGGATAGAGTGCGCAGGAAAGCAGAGAGGGCCAAATTGTCTGGGGCATTTGAAGGGGTTCCAGGAGGCAGTGAGAACCAGCATCACTTTTCCCCGCTGGCACCTTTGCTGTGGCAGCAAAAGCTGGACGTTTGTCTTTTTTGCTCCAGAGAGCGCCGAAAGTGAAAAAAGGTGCTTTTGAGGATAGAGTCCTCAGGAAAGCAGAGAGGGCCAAATTGTCTGGGGCATTTGAAGGGGTTCCAGG